>NC_058403.1:86781990-86816981 GCF_002201575.2 Neomonachus schauinslandi | reverse complement strand
TCTATCTATCTATCTATCTATCTATCTATCTATCTATCTATCTATCTATCTATCTATCTATATTTATATCTCCCTGATTTATAGAGGAAATATTTGAGCTAGTAGACTGTTATAGAAATCCCAGTATTATCATAGACAGATCAGCCTTGCATCTAGTAAACACCTTAAATGAGCTGCCCAGCTTGATTTGATGTAAACAGGGACCTAATAACATACAAGCGGAAGTGTATAAAAGGCCCACTATAACCAAAAAATTTAATAAGTGGTATTTCATTACTTTTCATGGATGTGTGCCAGAGAAATTGGAAAATGCCAAGAAAAGCAGGACTGGTATTTAGGGCTCTGGCCAGTTTTGGATTTGAATTCAAGTATTTGACCTGAAAGCTCCTCAAAACTTACGCTTTAAGGACAGTGCTGATATCTGGAACAGACATCGCAATCAACACACACACACACACACACACACTCACATACACGAGCGAGGAAGGAAAAGAAGAGTTTAGGGAATGGATTAGGGATTCTTTTCTTATATGTGGAGATTATTTTCTTTAACCATGGTCCTGTGATTCAGCATTCATAAAATAAATCATTTACAATTTGAACACAATAACATCAGGTTCCTGCAGAGCTATGGAAAATGACTTGTGGGAGCCAGTAAGAAATAGGGAATGGAACAAGTATATGGGGCCTTTGTTCTATTCCAAGGGGTTGACAATCCTTAGAAGGCTTATAACCCACTGTTTATGACTTGTTCCCTTCCACCCACGCTTCCTCTCCAGGCTCCTAATACCACTTTGGACTTCTTGTGTTATCTCAGGTTTTTAATTCCCCTGCTTCCTACTGTTCTCCAATCAACTACCTTCTCTGTTTATGGGGACCCTGAGAAAGACTGGCTAAGGCATGGTGGACCGGGGCATTTGTCACCCAAACTGACCTGGGTTCTCCTATGTGACTAATTATTTGGTCATCATGGATGTACCAGTTCCCTCTGCTGGCCTTCTGTGCCCCAACCCTGCCTGGTTTCAGCCACCTCAAAGCAAGCTTCTAGCTAGGCGCAGGCTATGTTCTCTCCTCTAAACAATCAGGGCATGGCAGAATTTGAAATTTGTCTTGATTGTTCCCAATCTGAATATTTCCTCAGATCTATCCAGTGGTACCTACTTCGTCCAGCTTCATTTCATCCCAAGGCAGTAGGGAAGCCAGGCCACCAACCTACCTTCCCCCTGCCTAGGTCCTCAGATCACAATACTCCTACTGCCCTTCCAGCAGCCCAGGACATAGGCACAGGGTAGATGGAAGCCCTGGCATGTATCCCCACCGTTAGGCTGAAACTGACTTCTCAACTGGATCTTGCCAACCCATTTCCCTGGAGGCACGGCTTTGTTTTATCGCTTCCAGGGCAGGTATCTCAGCAGACCTACTTTCTCTGACCTGCACTGCCTAACTTCTGTCCTTATTCTCCCTCCAACTCTGCCCTCCCACTTCCCCTCCCAGATTGTCACCGAATTTGCAGTTCCTCTGCTTGGGCATCAGCTTGGATTTTCAGCCCCGACTTGGGTCGCTTGCCTGAGTCCGCTTTGGGCTGAGAGGGTGCTAGGTGCCTACTAACCTTTCCTTCACCTCCTGTCGCTCTAGCCCTTCGCCGCCCCAAGCCCTTCCATTTATGTGTGCGTACACACACACACACACACACTCTCTCTCTCTCTCTTTCTGTCTTTTTCTCTCTGCAGAGGAAATATCCAGATCACTTGTAGCATGGCGAGGGTATGAAGATTTCCTTTCTATTAACAGGAACTAATACTGATGTCCATGGAATAGTAATGGCTATTTTATCCTCACAGACAGCTCCAGGGAGGGATATAAAGAGCTAGGTAGCCAAAAGCAGACTTGCCTTTCACCATCATCCATAGAGCTCTCCCCACATTCCCAACTTCCTGACTTCTACCCATCCCAAATCCCTTTAATGTTGGGCAGTTCTACTCACAAGTATGAAAAATGTCACTTCCTCTGAACAGGAAAGAAACCTAATCTCTTCCTCATGTGACTAACTTCCCCTCAAACACCTACCTAGGCTCCCTCACCCCATCTCCCAGGACAGTTCCTTGTCATTCAAATGACTGGCTCCAATGCCTTAGGGGGAATCCAGTGTTTGCTACGCAACATTCCCAAATGCCACCTTCTTGGGAAGAATCTTCCAGCAGACTGTAAGCCTTATTAGACACTGAAATGAGTTATGGAAGAAGGTTTAGATTCTCACTCCTGGGAGGTCTTTAAGAGCAGGATGGATTCTCACCTCTCTGGGACGATTATGTGGGATACTGCTAGTCAGCTAAGGGGATAGACCAGCTCATCATCAATAAATAATATTTATTAAGCTCCTGGGGATTCGTGATATTGTGCTAGACTCCGTATATATTAAAAGATACTTTAAAAGACACAGCCCCTACACTCAAAGAAGGTTTTAACTAATGAAATAAAAAGTTCATATAAGGTATAAATAACACAATGAAGATCAACAGTTCTTTAAGTTTCAAAGCATGTAGGTTTCTTGTTTTCTTTCCTTTTCTTATACTCCTTAGTTTGGGTTTAGGACTAGGCAGAGCAAGATTTTGCAACGAGCAAATTTTTCTAGCTCATAATTTCCAGAGCTTGTGAATGATGCAGAATGTGAGCAGATATCAGAAGAATTAAGTGGGGCAGAAAGCACAAAGTGGCCTCAGTTCTCTCATGCAGAAAGCAAGAGGCTGCTGGGTTTGATCTCAAAGGATTCTTCACTTTCTAATACCCTGGGATTCTAGGTCAAGGAGTAATTAGGGTCAAGGGGAAAAAAAGGAACTAGAAGGCAGTAGGAGGAGAGCAAATTGTTGAATATTTTCCATCAGAGCCATAAAATAATATTGGCCAGGGGTCTATTTGAGGTCAGATTTTTAGCCGACCAAGAAGGAGAGCCACAGTATCATAGGAATGCCCTCTGTCTTGAAGAGCACATTTACATGCAGACGTAGGACCATCCCACGCCCTTTAGCAAAGGGCTAAGGATGTGACCCTACACGCTGCAGTCTCAGATCTGTGCTGTCCAAAATACCCAGAGCCCAGAAAGGCCACATCGAAGTCGCATTTATTCATTCATTCCCAAAAGAAAGTCTTTCTGGACTACCTCTTTTGTCCTTGTCATTCATGAGAGCAGGGCCACTGAGGAACTCAGCCAGCTTACGTAGGTCCTTTGTGCTCCCTCTGGGTAGACCAGTTAGAACTAGATACACCTTCCTCCACTGGGACCTCGCAGGGTGCCAGGGTGCAGGATGTGGCCAGAAGGGCAAGCCAGGCATTAACCTCCAGTCATGCTACTTGTGCTCGGTCCTACCAAACAGCACAGCATCCCTAAAGGTAATGAGAAGATTTTGAAATATTCTACATATGTGTGTCTCTGTACAAAGCAAATAACCGATTCAGCGTGCCTTGTGATTTTTCTCTAATTTCTCTGCATTTGGAGAAATGTGAATGGACCAGATTTTATCGTTATTTATTTCTGGACATAATCCTTTTTTGCCACTAAAAGAACAGCATGGACAACTTTTCCCTCAATCTTCAGGAGAGCTGGTGTTGTGTAAGCTAAAAGTTGTTGTAATGTAATCTTTGTGTTCAGTTTGTTGGATATTTTCCCCTTCCAGGAATATACAAGATCTAGGGTGTCGTTAGTTATGTGGCTCTTTCAATTCAGTGAAGATCTTTGGCTGGACCCACCTCTTGTCACTGGTATCTAACCAAAACCTGTGAACCTCAAGTCATGTTTCCTAGACTATCCACATCTAGTGGCTACATTGGCTTTATTATTTATAACTAAAACATGTAAGTTGAATTCACATAGATAAATAAATGTGAAGTGTAAATTTAGTTTTCCAATAATTTACTCAAGTATTAACTGCTATAATGAAGGTGAGTGTTTAGCTTATTTCACTGAAACTAGAAAAAAAAAATATATGCCCGAATTGATCAGTATATAATTAGTCAAGTCTTCAGTATTATTTAGTCAACTATTTAACCTATTATATAATTCATTAAAAGTTTAAAGTAAAACTTCCATGTTATAATTTTATCTACTTCTTAACATTTTAGGCTTTCAATGCATTGCACAACTAAGTTATTTTCAACATTAAAGAGTTGATCTATTTTTTTAACATGTAAATTCTCTTATAATGCTAAGATAAAGCTTTTTTACATATTCTCTCATTAAGGAGTTCTATTTTAAGTGCTCCTACAATTTAGGAGAAATATTTTTAAAATATAGAAGGATTGATGATGAAAAAAAAAAAAGAAGGATTGATGATGGTCGTTCATTCAAGGAATGAGTTCTCTTACCAGAAGCTCAGCAGATATTCCAATTTTACTCCTTTGTGGTCGGTTGTTAAAAGTTGCTAGTTTTAGGGGCCAAATCCATGCAAAGGAACTCTTGGCGTTCTTGAATATACCTGGGAGAGAGCAGAAGAGAGCAAAGACTCCTTTTGCCTTCTGAGGCCCCTGGGATCAAGCTGAGCCAGTAAATGGGAGAGGAGTGGGGCTGGAGCTCATTTCCTCATGAGCTGTATGGCTTTGAACAATTCACTTAACCAGGATAAACATTTAGTCTATTTGTTAACTGAGGATAATATCTACCTTGCAGAGCATTTGTAAATATTTTAAATATTATATATAAAAGGTTAATCATAATGTTTTTCACAGTAGATGTTCAATAAATGGTAGGTGTGCATTTGAGTACTTATCTTGTTTTCCTCCATCCACAGACTATAAATTCCTTGAGAATAAGAATTATGGAGAGTTGAAATCACAGAATCTGGGGTGACCTGGGCCCTTTCCTCTCTGACTCCACATCCATTGTACAACTTGTTTCTCTCTCTCTTTTTTGTTTAGAATTAAATACAAAGTAGCAGTTCATCTGGTTGTTTCCTTTACCCTATCAGAGGTGAAATTCTCAGAAAAACAAATTACTAGTTTATTAGATACTTTGCTCTTAGCAGCAAGACCTCCAAATGATACCCTCAGAGCTGAAACCCCTTTACTACTTACTCTATCTTGCTCATACTCATTTTACATTTCACTGAGGGAATGTGAAGCTACAACATTTATGCTGTTAAGGCAAATTAATTTTGCTTTATCCCGGGCAAATATTGTATTATTGAGATAGCACAGTCATAAAGTATCAGCTTTCTCTGTTCTATTCCCTTTCTGGAATTCTCCCTCAGACTCAGATTCCAGTGTTCAAAATCCTTACACTCTTGTTCTCATCCAGCCCTAATGAGAGAACGAGACTATTCTTTCATGCAGGCGTATTTCTAAAGATGAGGGGTCTTTTCTTGCCTCAGGCCTGGGCTTACCCCACATTTCCTTTGATTCAGTTAGGGATGATTTCAGTTGTAAGTAACAGAAATCCCACTTTTATAAAATGGCTTTTAAAAATAGAAGTCTTCTTTTTTTCCCCTCAACTCATGAGAAATGAGCTCCAGCTTCCCTTCTTCCTCCTCCCCCACCTTCTCCCCTCTCTCCTTCTTCCTCTTTACAGCAAGCAACCCAGGTCCACAATATCAGGGTCATGATCTCTCTTGACATGTCCTTCCTGCTAGTTCCCTTCAATCCCACAATGGCTGCTGTGGTTAGAGAGGCATTATACCTGATTTCAGGCCAGGAAGAAAACATGGAATGGTACCAGTGTCTGTCTTTCAGACCAAGGAGACAAAAGCATTCCTAGAAACCCCAGGAAACCTCAACTTAGATCTCATCAACCAGTATGTGTCACATGGACATGTCTAGCAGCAAGAATACTTGGGAAGGTGGGTATTTAGCTTTTCCAGACTCTAGTGAAAATGGCAAGGCAGCTTAGAGTGACCCTTGGTCAGCCAACTAACAGCATCTACCACAGCTTTCCACTATAAAGTGGTGAGATTTGACACACCAGCTTTGCCAGCATTTTCCTAGACCTAAACCATTGTTATCTATGGTTCTTCTCGAGGCTAAGGACACCAGAAAGTATTGTAGACAGCAAAATCTGATACCCACTGTCATGGTCTTTGTCAACCTGTGTTTTCTAAACTTACCAAATCAAAAGAATCACTTAGAATACATATTAAATAGAAGTACACATTCCTTGGCTTTTTATCAGAAGAGCCTAATTTAGTCGGTCTGGAGAGAGAGAGAGTCGGGAATTTATATTAAACACACACACACACACAGACACCAGTGGATTTTTTTCTTATCAAACAAATTTGAGGACCGTTGGTCCACAGGATATCTCTGATTATTCTTGCTCTGGTTATAAATATGCAGCTTCTTAGGACATTATCATGAACAGAGTTATATGAACAGAGTTATATGTCCTCATATTCTTTCTTTTAAATATTCCTTTCATAATGTTCCTCTCAAAATGTTCTACTCTAGAAAATTCCTTTTACCCCATCTCTTCTGTCTCCATGGCTTCATTGCAAAGACCTTTCCATCTCTTTTAGATCTATCCCAGTCAAACCATGGCCCCATCCCTCCCTTTTATTGCTTAACCCCCAATTTCCAGTACAGGTCATTTTGTCTTTTTCTTTCCAGTTTTACTTTGTTACTTCAGACACATCAATCAAACTCTTATAAAACATTATCATTTTGCTACAAAAGTCACGTGATCTCATTAAACATTTAAAAAAAAAATTCTCAAGCTCCTGTGTTTGCATGTAACCACATCTATTCCATATAATGCTTTTCAGAAGAGGGGAGTGTTGTCTGCATGAACAGTACACAAAGACATGACACAGACAATATGAGACATGGAGTGAGATGAGATTGTTGTGGGCTGAAGGGTTATGGAAAGCATAGAGTAGAAAGAAAAGCTGCTCTGGATCTTGAAAAATAGGCTGGGTTTGGAAAGGCAGGAAAAAAAAAACAGAGAGAGAGAGAATTCTATGAAGGTATGAAAGTGGGCATTGCTCTGTTGTTCTTCCCCACACTTCCCTTCTAACATATGCTATACTTTACTTGTTGACCTCTCCCTGCTAGAACGTATGATCCATGATGTGGGGATTTTGTTGTTGTTATTTTAACTTTTAAATCTTCAGTGGGGCCTAACATAGAGTATACTCAATAAATATTTGTTGACTGAAGAGCATGTGAATGCATGAATGGTAAGATCAGCCTGATGGAAGCAGTGTTCCAATGGGGTTGGGATAGAAAATGCAGTTAGGGAACGCCTGGGTGGCTAAGTCGGTTAAGGGTCTGCCTTCAGCTCAGGTCATGATCCTAGGGTCCTGGATCAAGTCCCATGTCGGGCTCCTTGCTCAGCGGGGAGCCTGCTTCTCCCTCTCCCTGCAGCTTCTCCTGCTTGTGCTCTCTCTCTCTCACGCACAAATAAATAAATAAAATCTTTAAAAAAAAAAAAGAAAATGCAGTTAGTCAGTTGTAAAAATGTTGGCTTTGAGACAAGAGAGGTTGGAGTCTTCTTTAGACGATGGAGAGAGGAAACATCATGGAATTCCTCAGCTCATCTTATTTCATTTCCATATTTAGTGTAATTACTCTAAAGAAATTGGAAAAGGAGATAAAATGGCAGAAGCAAACATGGATCCTTTCTTGGAAAAGGATGATGTGCTGATGCGCGCGTTGGTGAGGCTCTAAGCTTCTTCAGTTGGCCAGCTGCACCTCCAGGGGACAGGAGTGAGTCAGGTGGTGTGCTGTTGCTGTGAACACTAGAATATTCCTGGACCCAGAGACCATATCTCTCACATGTGCTCTTTTATCTCCATTCTTGCCATTTTGATCCTAATCCACAGCCTCTCTAACCTTACTTGTGATTTCCTAAAATTGTCTCTTAAAAGGTTTCCCTACTTCAAGTCTCTACCTTCCTCTTTTCTTTCCAATCCCATCACACACTAACACAAAGTCTTTTCTGTCACATCAGTGATACCACTGTCCTCAAGGACTGCTTTAATGATCTAATTTTCCTCGTTAAGGACTATAATAGATCTGTAGTAAATAGCCATTTAACCCGTTCCATCTTTAGGTCTAGCTTTCTCTCCCTCTCCTTGCCCCTCTCCAACTCTCTCCAACCAGAATCAGTCTTCTCTATACATATTCAATACTTCTATTCTAGTCAAACAGGGCTATTCACATTAATTTGGTAATACACAAATGGGCTAGATATTGTCTATATGTATCTGGCCCCCCCTTTATACTCTTGTATCTCCCCTGTTTTGCAGGGGCTAGAAACCTGGGAACAAAATTTTTCATATTCCATTGCCAGTAGGGTTTCAGCTATAATTTGGGCTCTGCCAAACAAATGTATTGGTGAGGGATTTGGAAGGCAGAAGAGAGAAAGCAGCCATCCTTGGCTTTTTCCTCTGTTGATGGTGACGGGTAGCCTTTGTCATTTCAGCCCCTGGGGCTCAAGAGTGTGAAGTCAGCAGAGTTTCCAGCAGCTTCCAGACTTTAGGAGGCAGAAGCTCTTTGATGCTCTATGCAAAAATATGCTGGGCACCATCTTGTTCACCAAGAAAGATACAGAGGGTGAAAATAGTAAGACAGAGTAAAAATAAGCTCTTATTCACACACTTCATATGCCTCAACTCTCCCCTTCATTTTAATTTGAGATTGGAAGCAACATAGTGAAGGGACTTGTGGGACACCAAGGTATTTTTAAATAGTAAATAGGTGTTGACCATCAGAACAGGAGTTTTTTTGTTTTTTTTTTTTAATGCCACTACTTTTATCAATGAACCAGGACACTTGGCACATCAGTAAGGATAATAATATATTATAATTGGGGCTTAAGAGATAATTATATTAGATGATTAAATGCTTTTAACATCATCTTAGGGTGATGCTTCTGTTCTGTTTTTCTCATTTGGTATTATGTTAATATTATAGGAATTTCAAATGTGTTACATAATACACATTGATCTAAATAGGAAAATTAAAGACAGATACTTTGGATTCTTGATATGTAAATACTAGGAAACATTTAAAAAATGTATTGGATTTCAATAATGATCCTGCTTTAAAATGGAAAATAAAAATAATTTTTCAGATAATTAGATAAAAAAATACACTCACAGATGTATTTAGATATTTAAATAGGTCTCGGAGGCTTTCAAGAAATCATCCCCACATTTTGTTTTCTTTTTCTTAAAAGTTGAAATTAAATTTATTAATTTATTATTAAGTCCACAAAGAATATATGATACATTCACTTTATAAAAATTTGAAACGTACACACCAAGCAAAAGTCCCCCTGGAAGCGTTTCTCCTTCTCTGAGAGACAGGATGTTGGCTGACTGACCCTTGCCATCATCTTGCTTCCAACCCCTTCCACCAACCACATTATGCCAGTGTTACTTTTATTATAACAGTGTTACGGTCAGTAACAATTTTCTGTTGGTAACTTTTTGAATCTTTTATAACCTTAGTTAAGGCTTAAATGCTTTGTAAGTTGATTCTGAAAGATGAAAAGTAATAAGCAGCACTTCCATTATCTTGACTGTAAATATTGTTCACTGCAGAGATAAACAATGTTATATACTTCCTTCTGTACTGTTCCAATGTCACAACACTGGTGATAGTTAGAATGCTACAATTGAATTCTCCCTATTCTAGTCTACCAATTGCTCAAAATCATGCTACATTTAAAAACATTAGCATCAGACCTTTTCTTATGGAGTTCTGTTTTTATTTTTCCTGGTGGGTTTTTTTTTTTTTTTTTAAGATTATTGATTTATTTATTTGAGAGAGACAGAGAGAGAGAGAGAGAGAGAGAGAGCTGAGCACAAGCAGGGGGAGGGGCAGAGGGAGAGGGAGAAGCAGACTCCCCACTGAGCAGGGAGCCTGACACAGGGCTCAATCCCAGGACCCTAAGATCATGACCTGAGCCAAAAGCAGATGCTTAACTGACTGAGCCACCCAGGTGCCCCGTTTCCTGGTGTTTCTAATTACCTTTATCTCACTCTTTTTTACTGCTGTGTGTGATAGTCTATGACATAGATGCACTGTAATTTATCTCATGTTCCCTATTGTTGAACATTTACGTTGTTTTCATTTTTTCCCTACTATGTATAATGCTTTAATGAACATTTTGCCCACGTAGTTTTGTGTACATACAAATTTGTAGAGGATAAAAATCTAGAGGTGGAACCGCTGGGTTAAAGGAATGTACATGTTAATAACTACCCAGTGCTCTTCAGAAAAGTACTGCCATCTACATTCCACCAACATTATACAGAAAGGTATAATTCTGTACAATGTTTCCAAGACTCTTCCTAATCATGTTGATTTTTGCCAATCAGAGGAGTTTAAAATATCTCACTGCTGTTTTAATTTGCTTTTTCTTGATTATTATCAAGGTTAAGTGTCTTTTCATAAATTTAATGGTACTTGGCATTTCCTCTTTGATGTAGTGATGGTGTTGGTTTTTTTTTTTTTTATGTTTAGGATTTCTTATATGTTTTTATCATTAATTCTTTTTTCTTTTGGACAGGTTGAAAATATATTCTCCCGGTATATCAATTTTCTTTCAACTTTGTTTGCAGTATCTTCTGTCAAAGAGAAATTTTAATTTTCCTGTGGTTAAAAAATCAATCTTTCTTCTCTATAGGTTTTGTACTGTGTTTTGCTTAAGATGGGCTTTCCTAGCCTAAGGAAATACGCATATGCTTTTGTAAGTTTGCAAATACTTGTATAGGTATTCTTTTTACATTTAGCTCCTTAACCCATTGAAAATGTTTTGTTTGTATACAATGAGGTAAGTTCCTTCATTCTGCATGTGTGTATAACAAATTGTGTACAAATTCTCCAACTCATGAGTAGAAAGAGATATGATAACATCCTCTCCCCTGTGCCTTTTTAATCATGTCTCCTCAATTCTTATTTCTCTCCTACCCCTAAGGCAGCACTGGTCAGTATGGCACGTTTCAACAGGACTTTCTAAGGTTATTAGCAATTCCAGCACCTACTAAATACCCATTCCTTTCTCTCTATGGAAGACATTATTGAACTCACCTATATCCAATTCTCTTCTGGGTACACAGAAGACTAGTTATCAGATCCCATGTAATTAGTTGGGGCTGGGTGATTGGTTCTGGCCAATGACTTCTGAGTGGGAGTGGCATATCATGTATATGTCACTTCAGGCAGATGTGTAAAGTCCTGCTTGACCTTGCAGCTTTTTTTCCTGAGTTCTACCTTGGGATGGTGGGGCCACATGGAAGCAGCCTGGGTACGGAGGCACTGCATGGAGGACAGATACTCTGCTAACGTGCTCACCTTACATCGGACATGTTGTAAGTGAGATATAAACTCTTTGTGTGTTAAGCCACTGGGATATTTGGGCTTGTTTATTATGACATCGGAAGGCAAATGAGTAAAGAATGACCACATTTTTTTTTTTTCCCCAGTCAACATTGATTCTGCTCTACTTTATTTTTTTTAAGTCTGAAACTTTGGCACTTTACCATTTGAAACAAATCATTTGCAAAATACCTTGCAACTGATTTGAGAAACACTGATATCATTTATTCGTTATTTAGGCATATATATATTGAATACATACCCAGAACCAATCTTTGTGAATAAAATGCGAATACAAGAGACCCAGCCTCTCTCCTCAGGGAGCTTGGCCGTCATATCAGAAGAGGCTGTGCAGGATGCTGTTATGGGTATGGTTGCAGCATCAGGTGCCCTAAGTGAGAATCCTGGCTCTGCCTCTCATTAGCTGACTAAACTTAGGCAAGTTAATTAACCTTTTACTGCCTCATTTTCTCATCAAGAAAATTAAGAGTAAATCAGTTAATTTATATAAAATATTTAGCACAGGATTTGACAAACAATAAGCACTCAATAAATACTAGTTATTATCGCTATTTTTTTTTTTAAAAAAGATTTTATTTATTTATTTGACAGAGAGAGACACAGTGAGAGAGGGAACACAAGCAGGGGGAGTGGGAGAGGGAGAAGCAGGCTTCCCGCTGAGGAGGGAGCCCGATGCGGGGCTCGATCCCAGGACCCTGGGATCATGACCTGAGCTGAAGGCAAACATTTAACGACTGAGCCACCCAGGTGCCCCTAGTTATTATCGCTGTTGGAACCATGAGCCTGGACTACACCCAGGTGCCTGAGGGTATATGAAGCTGTACCCTCAGAATATGGAGACAATATCACCAAATCCCATCCCCAACCTCACAGTTTGCCTCGTGCCTCAGCTTGGTGGACCTACCATCAGAAAACTAGCAGAAAAGTCCCAAGACAGTAAGAAGCAGGGATTATGAAAAGCACCTTGTGCTGTCATCCCTCTATTTTTAATGTTTAATTTTTAATGTTCCAGGGCATCTGACTTAACCAAAGATAATGATCTATTTTTAGATGGCCTATAAAAGTGTGATAAGTCTAGTTTATGGACTCTGAAATCCTCAGCTTAAGAATATATTATAAGAGGGATATCTGGCTGGCTCAGTTGGAAGAGCATGCGACTCTTGATATTGGGGTCATGAGTTCAAGCCCCATAGTGGGTATAGAGATTACCTAAATAAAACTTTAAGAAAAGGAATAGATTGTAAGAATGTTGTATGTTTAGCTTATGGATACATATCGCAGATGTAAACATATACTTGCAATTGTGTAAACACACACACATTTAAATGTGGCACTTCCTATAGAGGGTGTTAGATTTGTCTTGAACCCTGAACTTAACATTTATCTGTTACCCCCAATCACAGAACTAGTCAGTAGTAGAGACGAGAATCACGAAATCAGCAAATGCTCTTTCCATCACACCCGTCTTATAGAAGAAATAGCCACCTTTGACTTACTAGAGCTGCAGTCAACACAGAAAAGAGTAATATATTGCCCATGCACACATTTTTATTGCTAGACCATATAACCTTATCTTCAACGGAGGTTTCAATATTTTCTCTGTAAATACACTCCACTTCCTTCATACACCAGTATAGCTAAATTATTAATAAACACAGTAGAAAGCAAGGTCTTTGGTAGAACTGTAGTTCTAATATTAGGTCAATTACAGAATCTCTCCTTTCCTCTTATAAAAAACTGCTATTCATTTGTATTATTATAACCCCTTCTAAACCACCAGTCAAATCCCTAAGGGAAAGGGAAACTAACATTTATTGTGATACTAACATTTATATGTTAGGAATTGTGGGAGAGTCGTCACATAAATACAGACTTTCAACAAATACACAATTAATTTAAATATACACATTATGCATAGTTTTATGTCGGTTTTACAGGACACACACCCAAAATAGCCCACAGAAAAGTGGAAAAACCTGCAACCTTCTCATGATCTTTATTCTTGTTGGGCTGAACTTTGGTTCAACAGAATCACTGAACAAGTTCCTCCAAAGCCATAAAACTTCTGGATTTGGACGCAAGTGTGTTGTGTGTGCATGTTGATTACAATCAATATGTGGTTGTTGTCAAAACATGTGAACTATGATTAGCAAACCTTAGAAAAATGTCCACAATTTTACTTCCACCAAGAAAACCACTCACTGAGAAAATCACTGTCAACATTTTTATGTATATCCTTCAGATTTTTTTCTGTGTATGCATATATCTTGTGAATATATTTTCATGTCCCAAGTATACATCTATATTGTCTTTGTTAAAAACAAATATTTTCCCTAGTACCGTAACATGCACTATACCAAATATCGTGTTGGTTAGTTAAGATGTTTCTAATTTTCCACTATCTTCATTATCCTAGTGGAATGGCTGAATCAAATCCTCTGGAGCAGATAGTAGGCCTATTCAAGGGTCAAGCATGTAGCTGGGCCGTCTGTACTCAATGTTTAGCCCGTGGTACCTTCATTCCTCTCTTCCTCAGCACAGTAACATCAAAGGAACATGGATGTGGATTTCAGTCTCATTTCTGGTTACTAGTTAGAATAATTATTATCCATGGGATAGAGATACCTGGATTTAAACCTCAATTTAATTACTAGTTAACTTTATGAAAACCATTTCAGATACTCTAACATGGGAAACTGGACTAAAATGAGGGGCAACAGGTCAACTGATCATCTGAGTTATCTGAGAAATTTAATATATATTTCTGGGTCTTGACTTAGAACTCTCAAATCTACGTCTCCAGGGCAAGACTTTGGAATCTGCATTTTTAGAAACTCCCTGAGTACTTCCAATGCCTTGCAGGCTGGGACCCACTAAAACTTAGGTTACATCTCAAGGCTTCTCCTCTGCTGGAACTATTTCATCCTCTTCCCTCCTCATCTCCCTGGGGTCCCATGCAGTTTTCTCTGCAGCCAGGCAGTTTGTATGTAATAACACAAGGAAAACAGGGAGATAAAGTTAGTTAAAAAAATGAAGTTCTTGAATCATTTTAAAAAAGCAGATTAAGGGGACCCTGGGTGGCTCAGTCGGTTAAGCGTCTGCCTTCAGCTCAGGTCATGATCCCAGGGTCCTGGGATCGAGCCCCATGTCAGGTTCCCTCCTCAGCAGGGAGTCTGCTTCTCCTTCTCCCTCTACCTGCCCCTCCCCCCCCCAACTTGTGCTCGCTTTCTCTCAAATAAATAAATAAAATGTTTATTAAAAAAGCAGATTAAAACCAAGATAATAAAATAATCTTACTTCTGCCTCTTATTAGCTTTCCTATTATTTAAGTCATTAAAATGTTGGTTTAAAAGGATTCCCTCCCCAAGTTCCATTCTATTCTTTTTCAAAGCCTGATTGAGACTTTTCTTGGTGTTCAAACAGATGCCATCTGATAAATGGCAAGTGGGCTGTTCAGATTATAATTGAAGAGTCCAAAGTCACTTGTAGCTCTGAAAATCTATGATTTTATTTCAAATGGTCTTATAGATGCTAGAAAAATACACACACACTGTTGGCAGGTCCGACTCCAACTCTGTGGGGAACGTGCTAACATAAAAGGTTTATTGAAATTTAGTTCTTTCTGGGAAGGTAAAACATAATATACTGATTCAAAGGTACAGTCAACCAATAATAATTTAGAACACACAGTTCGTCTAAGATCTGTTTTCAGCTGTTTTTGAATATCAGTTCAATGGAGCTAATATAGAAGGCTGAGAAATCATATGTAGTATTTTCATTTTTCATCCTTAAATAAGTGCAGATAAAATATTTCTAACTCACCTCAGTTTCATACTAATCTTTACATCTTCTACGTAAAAGGAATAAAGCCAGTAAATCAGAGAGAAACCTTAGAGTCTATGTTATATTTTAAAAGTAAATAGTAATAGAATTTAACTTTCTTTATGACTACAGTAAAATGAAGATTGTATCTATTAATATTTAAAGGAAAAAAGAGAAAACAAGGATTTTGAGACCTAAAAATGTATCATCTTAAGTGGAGAAAGCTTTATTATTTCAATTTATCAATTAAGACGTGTTTAATCATGAGATTCTAACAAAAATATGAGCCTTTCATTCAGAGATCATATTACTATGATAGTATCTATATCATACTACTATGATGTGATAGCATTTTCAGGGGATACTCACAATGAAAATGAATTAACGCTTTTTATCAACTATCAGCCCTGTAATGGGTGATTATAAGTGCTCAATATTTTCTTCTGCACTCTGACTCTAATTTACATCATCTGATGCACCAAACCATTTGGCCCAGAATCAGCAATACGCTGAAATCAAACTATTACAGTGCCGAGTTGTTTTCTGCATTGCACTTTACTTAAAATGTACGATCCCAGAACCAAAGCACCAAAGGTTACTATTACTGAGAGTCATTTATCTATAGCTTCAATAACAAAGCTAGTATTAAATATAAAACCATTCACAATACTGTTCAGCAAAGAAAGTATCATTAAAATAACTCCAGGGCTCCAATTTAAGCTCACATAACAAAAAGAAACCTTGAATTGGAATTGTCTTTATAGCCTCAATTTACTGTTTGAGGAGTTGGGAGTGGAGAGTTACAATTTAATTCATTCTCCGTGGGGAGAGAGAAGACTGTCATGAAGTTAAAAAGCTGTAGAACAAAGGTCCTTCTCCTTTGTGAGGGGAAATGGTTTTTAATTCCCCCAAAGCTCAAAGATCTTTGTTAGTGAACAGAGTGGAGAGGAACCATGACAGCTTTGCTCCTTCCTCCCAGAATCCTGTGGGGTGAGAAAGAAGTAGCTTGGTTGTGAGGTGTAATCATATACGCCGATTTATCATTATGTGTGTATTTTTCTTTTCCACGAGACTGTACATCCCTCGTGGGAGTGATCATGTATTTTTGGCGTCTCTGGGAAAAGGATCTTGAAACACAGAGAGCCCTCTTGCGGTGAGGATGACCTTGATGGGTTTGGCATTGCAAAGATGGGCCTGAAAGTTAGAGTTTAGAAGTGAATTTCATGAAATTAAAACTGCTGTAGTCCATACTCCAGGGAGAAAAATATGATGTTCTCATATTTGGGGCAGTCATCGATGGCAGAGCATTAAGGAATAGAAAGGTTCTAGCGAGGTTGAGGATTATCTCTCGTAGTTTCCTTGGGTGGAGTGGAGCTAAAGAGAGTGTCGCACAAGATGTCTGCTCTTCTCTTTGAAGCCCCATGGACCGGACAAGGTAAATATGCCTGTACTGTCTTGCTGTGCTCCCAGTGTGCAGTAAAGTCAACTGAATAATGAAAGTATTGTGAGAGTGGAATTGGCAGGGGGAGGCGGGGGACATGGAGTAGAGCCTGCATTTTATGTTTAGTTGATGCTGCTGAGAATAAAGCAAGCACTTGAGAAATGGCCAGAGTAAGTTTTAGTTCTGCAGAACCAAGAGATCAGTGCCAGGGGTGAGCATAGGAATCCGCCTTCAATGCTAAGCACTTTATTAATACTAGCTCAGTGAATCCTCGCAAGCCTAGGAGGCACCTAATATTCAAGCTCCAGTTTACAATCGAGAAAACTGAGGCAGAGAGAGGACAGAAAACTGTCTAGGACTAGTAGCTCATAAGCCCTGGGGCAGAGATTCAAAACCAGAGTCGGGCTGGAAAGTCTGAGCTCATAACCACCACTCCATGCTATCTCTCCTCTTGGAAGCCTCTCCTTCCCCTTTCCACCCCAGAACGTTATGTACTCAAGTAGGGTTTGCCTAAAATTTCCACAGGTCATAGCTCTTTTACTTCTAGGTGGCAGGTACAGGTGGAAATAGAGCCTCATAAGCATATGTTTCTGTCTTAACAGTTAAATTCCAGAAGCCCGGGGCGCCTGGGTGGCTCAGTCAGTTAAGCGCCTGCCTTCTGCTCAGGTCATGATCCCAGGGTCCTGGGATCGAGCCCCTCATTGGGCTCCTTGCTCAGCAGGGAGTCTGCTTCTCCCTCTGCCTCCACTCCCCCTGCTTGTGCTCTCTCTCCCTGACAAATAAATAAAATCATAAATTCATTCATTCATTCATGCACGGGTTCATTCCAGAAGCCCTTAGTCCGTGTTGGATTAGAGTAAAACAACGGAGAGAATTCCAGGCCCTAATAGCAGCCCAATGGAAAAGATAGGCAGGGGCGCCTGGGTGGCTCAGTCGGTTAAGCAGTTAAGCAGCTGCCTTCAGCTCAGGTCATGATCCCAGGGTCCTGGGATCAAGACCCACATTGGGCTTTGTTCAGCGGGGAGCCTGTTTCTCCCTCTGCCCCACTTATGCTCTCTCTCTGTCAAATAAATAAATAAAATCTTTAAAAAAGAAAAGATAGGCAGGACAGCCTTTTACCCTTACCTTGCAAATCATGTCCCATTCATTTATTCATTTTATTCAACCAATATTTATTAAATCTTCTCATAAGCCATGAGATACAGGGTGCACAGCATAGACAGCTCTCTTGAGTCTTGTGGCCAATAAGATATGCTTGACATACTTTGATTCAAGATATACTTGAATTAAATATGTTTACAAGTAGATAATTACAACTGTGTAAGTTCTAGGAAAAAGTATAAGAGTGTAAATGTATAGAATGGGGAGTGTGACTGAAGACTCATGCAAGGCTTGCTTTCCTAAAAGGGTGACAGGTGAGTTAAGTCAGCTAAGTAGGAATGAAATAAGTAAAGGGAGGCATGAGGGAGAAAAACAGTTCAAGCAAAAGGAACAACCTTTTGCTCTTTAGGGGGAAGGGTTTGGTGCTTCAGAGGCCACTGAAGAAGGCAAGTGTGGCCATCACTCAGAGAGCAAGGGAGGAGGAGGTGCAAAAATTAGAGAAGCAGAGAGAGGATCCTAAAGAGGCTTGCAAGCCACACTGACAGTTTTGGTGTTTATCCCAAGAGCAATGGAAATCCAATGAAGGCATTTTGAGCAGGGGAAATAGCATGATCAGATTTTCATTTTAGAAGGATCATTTTTGCCAACAGATTTGAAGGGTTCATAGTGGAAGTAGATCGATCAGTTCAGGGACTAGTGCAATCCTCTGGGGGTATATACACTTACACAGCCGGCTGCCCCATCTATGTGTGAGCTTGTTCTTGTCAATGTCCCTTGAAACTCAACAGACAGTAAGACCTTTCCAGACTGACTTCAAATTTGCTTGTTTTGGTGTGGCTAGCCTATCTCTCCTTGAGGTAAGGACACATTTAGGACTCCAAATATAACTCATAAGAAGGTAGTTTGCAGTTATGTCCTCTTTCCCCATTATAATTTAAGATTGATAATGTGGAAGCAGTGGGTCTTATAGAGGGCACCTAGATAACTTTATTCTGAATAAAAAATTGAAAGATTACATAAATAGATCATTGAATATAATAAACATTTCTGGTACCCATCAGTGAAAGGAGAAAGTGTGTAAGAAATCATAAGTGAAACGAGAGGCAATTCTAGAGTTCCTTGTTTGGGGGAAGGAGTAGTATTTTTCAGACTGGGTTCTGGTAATCTCATCTGGAGTATTTTTCCTTTTTCATTCATGTAACAGTCCAAGAATATCATTCCAGGATTGGTATGAGGGGGCCCTCAGAGTCAGGGACACTTGTTCCTACCTTGTTGATTATCTGTCTCTAAGAATTTGACCTTAGTAAGGTTTATGCTGGTTTACTAGCAAGCAAGAAGGTGAAATGGGGAAGTGAAGATCAAACCTGTTCCCTTTAAGTGTACAATCCACAGGTTGTGCTCATACCCCATTGGCCGGAACCTGGACACATAGCCAAGGGAGACTGGAAAATCTAGTCTGTTCCTCGTGGAGGGAAGAACAAATATTAGGGACGGGCAGCATCCTTACCCACAGAGCTGTGGGAAAAATGAGATCACATCTATAGAGTTTACTGCTTATTGGGGGGAAAAAAGACATTAAACAGTTTGCAAATACCTATTTAGTTATAGCTGTATCATGTAATTACTATAATTATAAGTAAAAGTATAAGTACTGTTAGGGTCATGAACAAAGGAATCAAATCTAATCTGCTGGAGGGGTAAGGGTGGGAGTGAGGGTCCAAGGAACACTTTTCTGAGGAAATAATGTCAAAACCAAGAAAGGCCTGAAGGAAGATGAGGAATGAGGCAAGGGAAGAGCATTCCCCAGCAAAAATAATCAGAAAGGTACATGGTACATTCTAGAAACTCAGAGACTATAGCTCAGAGAGAAATAAGGGAGAAGGAAGGTCTCCCAGGAGACGAGAAGTAGCTGGAGGAAAAGGAAAGTGGCTGGAGATGAGTGTGGAGAAGAAATTCAGTGAAGGGTTTTACTAGAGGAGTAATTGATGAGATTTGCCATTTTCAAAACATCGTCCCAGCTTCAGAGTGAAACAGATTTGGGACAGACCAGGACCAGATGCAGAGACTAGGCAGTAAATCAAGTGGAGATGGAAATCAGTGGAAAGACCTGAGGTATTCCACAAAAGCCTCAGGAGGGTGACTTTTCTGAGTTCTTGTGTGTCTGAAAATATCTTTATTCTACCTTCATATGTAGATGCTGGTTTGACTTGGTTCAAAAGTTTAGACTATGAATCATTTTTTTCTCAGAATACTAAAGACATTATTGTCTTCTAACAATCAGTGTTGCCAATGTGAAATCTGATTCCAATCGATCCTTGTTCCTTTGTAGATTGTCTGGTGTCTAAATTGAGGATTTTCTTGTTTTCCTGAGAATCCTAAAATTTCACCAGTATTTATGTTGGAATTAAAAAAAATTTTTTTTCATTTGTCCTGATTTCTCCACAGCCAGTGCTACTCATCATGTGAAGCCTCTTTACTTTTCTTCAGCTCTGGGAAATTGTATCTTCCTGCTATAAAAAAATCTTCCTCTTTATTTCCTCTTTCTAGGACTTCTGTTGATGACTGCTGGAACATTTCAGTTTTCCGAAATATCCTACTACTCTATAATATTTGAGATTGCCTGACCTTTTGGGCTAAGAAACATTGCTTTTGATCTTTTAGTTTACTGATTTGATCTTTAACTAAGTCTATATTCCATATTTATCGCACCTATTGACCTTTTAATTTCAGAGATATACTTTTCTCATTTATAAAATAAAGATGGTTTTTTTGGTTCTTTTTTGGAGGGGGGGGTAAGAGAGAACATCTTAAGCAGGCTCCACACCCGGTGCAGAGTCTGATGTGGGGCTCCATCTCAGGACCCTCAGATCAGGACCTGAGCCAGAATCAAGAGTCAGACATTTAACCAACTGAGCCACCCAGGAACCCCAAGGTTTTTGTTTTTTAAAAATCAACTTAATAGGGGTATGATGTACATACAACAAAATAGTCCAATTTTAAGTAGTTAGATGGGTTTTGACAAATGTATACACTCACGTGTATAGAATATATACTACTCCAATCCAGATATAGAACATCTTCATCACTTCCAAGTTTCATTGTGCCTTGGCATAGAAAATACTCCCCCATTCTCCTCATACCAGGCAACCATTTATCTGCAATTTATCACTATAGATTAGTTTTGCACATTCTAGAACTTTATATAAATAGAGTCATATAATATGTAGTCTTTTATATCTGGCTTTTTTTTTTTTTTTGCTAATCATAATGCCTGTGTGATCCCTCTATGTTGTTGCATATAGCAGTAATTTGCTTCTTTTTAGTCCTGAGTATTATTCCATCATATGGATATGTCACAATTTATTTATCACCTTACCAGTGGAAGAGCATTTAGGTTGTTTCCCGTTTGAGGTTATTATGAATGAAGCTATGAACATTCATTTGCAAGTCTTTGTGTGGACATACGCTTTTTGTGGACATACGCTTTTATGTCTCTTAGGTTAATACCAACGAATGAAATTGCTAGGTTGATGTTAAATATATGTTTAACTTCATAAGAATCTACCAAATGAGGGGCGCCTGGGTAGCTCAGTCCTTGAGCGTCTGCCTTCGGCTCAGGTCATGATCCCAGGGTCCTGGGATCAAGCCCCGCATTGGGCTCCCTGCTCCATGGGAAGCCTGCTTCTCCCTCTCCCACTCCTCCTACTTGTGTTCCTGCTCTTGCTGTCTCTCTCTCTGTCAAATAAATAAATAAAAGATCTTTAAAACAAACAAACATAAGAATCTACCAAATGGTACTCCAAAGTAGCTCTACTATTTTGCATACCTACCAGCAATGTATGGGTGTTACATTTGCTCTACATCCCCATCAACATTTGTTATTTTCCAGGCTTTAAAATTTTTGCCATTCTAATAGGCATGTATGTCATTATAATTTAAGTGTGCATTTTCCAAATGTGTAATGATGTAGTGTATCTTTCTGTGTGCTTTGTGGACATTCATATGTCTTCCTTGGGATACCTGTTCAAATCTTTTTGCCCATTTTTAAATTGAGTCGTTTGTCTTCTTATTGATTCATAAGGATTCTGGTTGCAAGACCTTTATATGTGTTGCAGATAGGTTTTCCTTATCTGTGGCTTAACTATTTATTTTCTTATTTCTTGGTGTTTTCTGAAAAGTACTATCTTTGGAAGAATAGAAAATTTTAATTTTCATGAAGTATTTATAATTTTTTTCTTCTATGGTTAGTGCTTTTGGTGTATGATGCAACAAATTATTCAAGGTTCTCCCCCCTGCCACAATTGGAAACATAGGTATCCAGTTGCTTCAGCAAACTTGCTGAAAAGACAATTCTTTCCCTATTGAATTACTTTGGCACGTTTGTAAAAATTGAACTGATCATATATGTTTAGGTCTATTTCTGGACTTTCAATTTTGTTTTATTAACCTATATGTCTGTCTTTATGCCAATATCATACTTTTGCTTTGTAGTAAGTCTGGAAATCAGGTAGTGTATGTCCTCCAATTTAATTTTTCAAAATAGTTTTGGTTATTCTTGGTCTTTTGCATTTCCATGTAAGTTTAGAATCAGTATGCCAATTTATGCAAAAAAAATCTGCTAAAATTTTGATTGAGATTACATTAAATTTATAAATAACTTTGGGGAGAATTTACATCATAACTGTATTTAGTGTCTTGCAAGCCATGAAATATGGTATATCTTTCTATTTATTTAGGGTTTCACTAATTTCTCTTAGCAGTGTTTTATAGTTTTCAAAATACAGGTTTTGCATATACTTTGTTAAGTATCTTTTGTGTTTCAATGCTACCTTAAATGATATTATTTACATTTCATTTTCCCATTATTTGTTGCTAGTATATGTAAATGCAAGTGAATTTTGTATATTGACCTTGCTTATATTCCATCATGGCCATAAGTGGAAATTACCCATCTGTGGTAGATTCAACATGGTCACAGATTCTTTGCTATTCCTTCCAGTGAGAGGTGGACTCTCATTCTCTACCTTTGAATCTAGTGTGGCCTTAGTTATGCTTGACCATTAAAATGTGGGCAGAAGCGATAGTCTTGGATTTCTGAGAAACCCTAGGTCCTAAGACTCTTTCACTTGGGTTTCTTGGAATTGTTGCTCTGGGGAAGCCAGCCATCATGTAAGAAGTTCTACTACTCTGAGGCTGCCATGTTGAGAGTCAACTTGTAGGTGTCTGGTTGACAGTTCCAACTAAATCCCTTCTTCCAGCCACCCCCACCAAGCATTGAACAAATCTGTCTTGGAAACTTTAGCCCCGTTTTTCTGCTGGCTGCATATGATCAAGTGACCTCAGTTGATGACACAAGGAATTGGAAAATCATCCCACTGACACTTGCCCAATTTCCTGACTCACAAAATGGTGAAATAGAGTAAAATGCTTGTGTTTAGCCACAGGTTGGTAGTTTGTTATGCAGCATTAGATATCCAGACATTGCTAAGGACGTATTTCAACTTAGAAGATTTTTTATTTGTTTGACAGGTAATTTTCCTTAGGTTGATTTTTGGTAAGTGTTTTCCCAAATGTTTAGTGGTTCTCAGTGCTCTTTGAGGATTGGGCAGGGCATATGATTAGGCAGGGTCTGTGAATAGCTTGATTTTGGATTTGAGGGTAGGGTTCCCTATCATTTTTGGGCAACTTGAAATATCTGGCATTCTTCACTGCTTTTCTGGTCCCAATTACATCTTCTTGGGTCAGAAAACCCACCTTAGAGAACAAAATCTGAAAATTCTGTACTGGAGACAAGTACCTGATTTATCTATTCCTTTTTTTTTCTCTTTCTTTCTCTCCTGTCAAAATGGAGGTTTGGAGTAACTTCATTGTTTTTCTTCTTTCTCTAGCTCCAACACTCATTGCATTCATACACTAGGCAGATTGTTTGCTTTTGGTGGTGGTGGTAGAGGGGCAAACAGAGTAGCTCCCCTTTCCCACTTTCAGGGGAAGAGGAAAAGCTGACTCGTATGGCTTATCCAAAGACCACAATTTAATGAATTACTCTGACAATTGTGCTGAAGTTACTCCGCTTTTTATTTTTCTTGCCTCTAAACATCCAGTATATCTGGAATGGTCTTATTTTTGCAGCAGAGTTATATTATATTCATACTTAATTTTTCAGAATTCTAAAACATTACAGGAGAAACATAAAAACAAAATTTTAAGTATGATAGATGATTTTGCCTGTCATTCTGTTCAATCAGGTTTGTCCCAGAACATGCAAATCTCAGATGGGAGATGTGTGTCTGTTGTTCTTTCCACCATATTTGGCATCCACACGCCTCTTGTCCTAAAAGCATTCACTACATTTATTGTGACGATAGTGCTTAGAGGTATAGCTTTTTTTTTTGTAGCATGGCTTCTAAATGTAAGGTGTTTAACCAAAGAAATATAATGTGCCAACAAGGAAACATCACGTGTGCTGGGTGCTTCTGAGATATTTTGATCGTTTGCAATGTGGCCCCTTCTCAAGAGCTTTTCAGGGATGGTTTTTCATTTATTTTTTTTTTTAAATAGGTAATCGTGCAGTTTTATAAAGATGATTGTATTGACTGGAAGACAAAACACTTTCAGGTACACAACACATCTTCCTTAACTGGGAGTAGAAAAGATATAAGTTGCTGCTCCATCAGGACACTTCTGGGGGCAAAAGGACAACAGCAATCTCCTTGTTGGAGTGACAGCGTATGTACTGTCGTCTGCCACAAGGTGTCTTGCTGCTGGTAGCACCCCCTGTTGACAAAGAGAACTCTTAAAGGTTTTTAAGAGGTCTTTTTGCCATTACTCAGAGGTTTTCACTCCCTTTTGATCACTCTCAACTGTTCTGGAGACTTTGGTTAAGATTCTAATGCTCACCAGATGCAAACTGACTCATGACCACCCCAGCACATTCCTGAGTGCTTACTGTAAGAATGGATGAATTGGAGATCAATTTCTCAGGCTGTTTTTCCAGGTGTTCTAAGCCCCTAGCAGACCTGGGCCTCCTGAAATGTTTCCCAACATAATACATGCATATCGCACTACATTTAAATATACAAATGAGGGCAGTGTGAATAAAGCCCTCTTCAATGGTGATTTTGATTAGAAACAATTTTTATAAACTGCAAATTCACTTAAATACTCCTCTCCTGTTTGCGTTTTAGGCTGGGTGGAGTTTTTGTTTATTTTGTTTGGGATTTACTGGCTCTTACTCCCCTTCAATTTCCCATTTGCTTATTTCTTCCTCTAATTTCTGGTTAGGTGATGGTATAATTATTTTGGTTGGTTTTTCAGCACAATTATCCTTTATAAGTGAAAGTTAATCTTTTCCCCCCATAGACTAAGGAATTTGGGAAAAAGAGGATAGGTAGTATTTGTTTCAGTCTGTCATCTTGTTCTAAAGTGTCATCTTTTTGGTGTTGATGGTTTTGTCTGGACTCCTAATTTTTGGCTTTCCCACAAGGACTTTGGTGTGAGTGTCTCGCTCCTCTCTCTGCTTTTTATAATTTCAGGTAAAATTACTGCACTAGTTCCTGGTATTCTGTTGAAGGCTGTTACTGACCTACCCAGTGCCCCAGCATAGGAGAGGGGTCTTGGGCGAGGCCTCCTTCCTGTTCATCTCCCCAGGCCCTTGTAGGGGTGGGTGGCCACTGTGTTGAGTGTCCCCGAGGTGCCACTCGCCCTCATTCTCAGCTCTACCCGCACAGGTCTCCAGTTCAGTGCTTTGAACAGAAATCCACACCCAGGTAAGCTTCATAGCCTTTGATGTGCTCTCTCTGTGTCTAGAGCTGCCTCTTCTCCCACACAAACTTCCACTTTCAGTTTTTGTCTCATCATTTTCAGGTGTCCGTCCAAATGCCACTTCCTCAGAAAGCTCTTCCCTGACTCCCCACTTACTCTGGGGCTCAGGAGCATCCTATACATTGCCTTCGCAGCCCTGATTTCAATTTGTAACCATTTACTTATTTGTATTATGATTTGATTGCTGCATTTCCTGTTTGAGAAACCTAGAATCATGTCTCTAGGATCATGTCTGTTTTGCTCGTCATGATCTTCTCAGCTGCTAGCCTGGTGCCTATATGAATTGCTCAATGAGTAAGTGAAGTGCCAGTAACTGTTCAGTATTATTTTTTGAATGAAGACCCTGGAATGATGAGTGAGACTGATGCTTTTTCTTCTTGGATTTCTGACATTAGTAGTATGATAGCACAAATACTTACATTTATAGCATGTAACAATATGCCTATAGCTATATGTCTATAGCAGAAAATAACAACGTATGTAGAAATTAGATAATGACAATTCTAACATGGAAAGTAGCTTAAAGATTTCTTAAAGTATATATTCTATCCTAGTAGGATTGCATTTAACAACCTTAACTCACCTACATGTTAGTGAGTCACTATTTATAAGAACATTACAAGAATCTTTATTTCCATTCCCTAGGCTTCATTAAGGACATATAACAACAGTGTAAGTCATGGTTCTTTAGGCAACCAGCATATGGTTACGTTAAGTCAACTAATATTGATATAATAGATACCATGGATTTGAGTTAATTTGAACTTGCTTTATGAATTTGTAGAACAGAACATTCTCCCTTGCATTATATAGATACAATAATAGTACACGGGGTCCACTTATACTGTTAACTCATTTTATGCTCTTAAAAATCCAATGGTATTTTGGTTAGGGTTCTTAGTAAAAAACAAGTCTATTCTGACTAATTCCATCAGCAAAATGTATGAGGTAAATCACAGCATTGGAGTTACTACGTGTCCCATCTGTTCAGTGTAATTCTAGTTTAACCTTGACATTATTAATAGCAGCCCCTTCCCCTCCCAAATGTGTCTTAGTTCAAATGGTAAACCATAGGGTTCCTGGGGCGCCTGGGTGGCTCAGTTGGTTAAGCGACTGCCTTCGGCTCAGGTCATGATCCTGGAGTCCCGGGATCGAGTCCCGCATCGGGCTCCCTGCTCAGTGGGGGGTCTGCTTCTCCCTCTGACCCGCTTCCCTCTTGTGCTCTCTGTCTCTCATTCTCTCTCTCAAATAAATAAATAAAATCTTAAAACAAACAAACAAACAAACAAACAAAAAAACCATAGGGTTCCTTACACAGGAAGAGCTGGAAAAATAAATTAAGCTTCCAGGAAAGATATCTTGAGGTACACCACAGAACTGGACTAATGGGGGAGCTGTGGTTTATCACCACCATGAACTCCAGAACCACGCCACAGATCAGTTCCAAGGAGGGCCTCCATCTCTGCCTCTACCTCTGGTGCCATTCACACCATCGAAAAATGAATTCCCCATGCAGATCCTATTTTCCCACATGGCAGAAACCAGATAACATTGTTTGTGCTGTTTGTAAAGGAATCTGTAAGGATGTAGTTTCTGGGATTCCACCTGGGAAAATAAGATTTGCAAAATAAGAAACAATCAAAAGCAAGATGAGTATTGAAAATGTTTTGAGCAGTCAAGAAAAACAGATGTCACCGTTTATCTGGACATATATCCATTTTCCAGACTTAAAACCACAATAGCAACAAAAACTATGTTCCCACCCAATAAAGTGACAATTTCTCATATAAACGACATCTTTGCCCTCTTCCCAGATAAGGAGACTCTAAGATTCTTTATTTAGCACAGTCTTTTTTAGGTCTAATATATGTAATGATGGTTATGTTTCCTCAGTTCTGCCTTGATATTTTTAATATGTGGACTAAATTGTAAAGTAAATACTATCAAAATGTACTAAATAAAGCAAGGATAAAACAGAAAATCTGTTATATTTTCTGCATATTGTCTTTAGTTGATGTGTATAGCTTTCTTCATCAACAACTAACCATTCCATATTACTTTTATCTTTAGCTTAGTATTGGCTCAGTTAACTGGGGTTCTTTACTTAGGAATCTTATTCCTTATGGTTTGAGCCCTTGGTGTTTCTGCATCTATGAGGGTGCTCTAGCTTTCCATTAATATTTGCTAATGCACACGGAAATACTAAGGAGCACCCTATGGAAATCCTTGTGTTAAAGAAATATTATTTCATGTTTACATTGTATAGCAGTAATTATTATTTTTTAAACATGCTTAACCCTGCAGCCAACATAGTAATCTTCTTGTCTGCTTTGTTAAGTGGTTTGAGACCCTGTTGTGTCTCTTGGTGAAAGTATTCCTTCCTTGAGTACTAAGATCCTTAAACCAATGTAGTTGAAAGTGGCAAGGATGTGAATTAAAATTTATATTAGTGGGCCATTAAGGGAATAGTGAGAAGTGTCACTCCCATTTTCACTTCTTGGTTTCTAAGCTCATATGTTTTGGCCATGGCTGAAAAAACACTATGCATTGGTTACTATTTTATAGATATACTGTATTCTACAAGATGTCGTCTCGACTTTGTAAGGTATCTCCTGATAGGTACCAAAACTAAACCTATAACAAGTGATTTCACTGATTTATAAATCCAGTTGCTTCTGGTTGAAAATCTTAATGCTTTGTAAATGCATCAACCTACTGTCCTAATAATTTTGCTATAAAATAAGATCCCTAGTTGGAAGTGATGTTATGTGAATTATAGTGACAGCAAGTGAGCATTTGGTAAGTCCACAGATGGTGTTGCTGGCAGAAACTCGGTAGACAAGACAGACAAATCTATATCTAGAATGTATCAATTTCAGAGAGGACAGATTCCAACACTCACCATGTTGAAAGAGGCCCTATGTAATTAACCTGCCATCAGGTGGCTGGTTATTCCTTTTGGGGTATGGGACCATATGGCAGGGCTCATGTTTGTTCAGTGTTGCTTTCAAACTGGGCACTCAGCAGAAGTAATATCCAGACATCTGGGGGAGAGGAAGTCTAAGTTGTTAAGCTCATGCATAAACTCTGAAACAATGACCACTTTTTCTCATGAGCTATTTATGTATATTTATTTATATTTATATGTATTTATAATTCAATAATTACTGCATAGCTATCGAAAGAGGTTAACAAATCCACATGGCAGGTTATCTCGTCCAACCATCTACTGAAAACTTTCTGTATAAGGTGTCCGTCTTTTTGTGTATTAACATGGGACACAAACTTTCTCAACTATAGAATACTCTAAAAGTCTAGATTGGTCTTTGCTCTAATCTTTTTTTATCACTAATTCTCCAATCTTATTCTTCCCATATCCCGGACTATCCAATGAAATTATTAGCTATTGTCCATAAATTAATGTAGACCTGTAACTTATCTCCCTTTCCAGATAAGTGGATGATGATGTATACTGTTTGAAGTTCTGTCCTTTGGGAATATTTATTTTTCTACACTGACCATCAGGTCACCTCTGAGTGAGATTTGCATAATGTAGCAGTCCACTTCTGTAGGAGGGGTGATTGAGCTGCATTAAAAGGGACAAGGAAATACTGCTACATGACGTGGGCCAGAAGAATATATAGAGGTTCCTACAGGGATCTTCTTAGTATTGTCATGTCCAATGGAGTTGATAGTAAACTGCGTTATTTTTCTTCCCAGTCACCTAGTCATAGAGCTCTCTTAATGGAGCAGAGGTGTGGTTTGAGAGAACACCAGCAGCTTGGCAGGAGTAGATGCACTGAGAATATGAGTCATCTACTCTTGCAACTTGTGTTGTTAGGATCTACTTGAGCCTGTTCAAATATAAACAATTTCCCAGGGATGATGGAATGCTGCAAGGAATAGCTGACTAGAGCTCAATAGATGAGATAACACATAGTTCATGGTGGGCTGCCTAATTTCTATAGTCTCATGGTATACTGCTTTCAAACATTCAGTCTCTATCAGTGTCCAATAGCAAGCCAAGGGTTTCTCAAAAGGAAAATGCTGTACCTACTGAAAAAGATAAGTACTTTGAAATTTGAGGATATATTTTAAAGTATAGATCTTCTAGAGAATGTTCTATTGCTCTGCACCACACTCAAAGCTTGAAGACTTCTGGATGATCAGTTAATTATTTGGAGAAGCGTAACCAAATGTCATGTGTATTTTCTACAAAATACAAGAGTTGAGCAAGCACAGCTTCCCTTTCTTAGTGATAGGGGATGTATAGTGCAATACTTTTCTTTCATGTTGGTGGTGACATTTCGAGAAGTTCTGAGATCATTGGTCTGTAGAAACTTCACTGAAGTAATAGGTCTCTGTATTTTTCATATCTTCTATTTTTTTTATATGTATGTGTATATTAGGAACATGTCTAGGGTACTTACTTACTCTTCTTGTGCACTGGGTTGCATTAGTGTAAAGTCATCAGTTTATAGACCACTGTGATGTCCTGTGGACTAAATTATGGCACAGTCAGTGAGTTCATATTGCTCTTAGATGGTGAAGCCAGTGAAGGTGTGCATCTGTCCCTGCCAGGTGAAAACAAACTACACCTAGTGTTTTCTATTTATTGGGACAGAGAAAAAAGCATCGGCCAGATCAATAGCTATATTCCAGCTACTGTCCAGGGGCTGGATTGATTTTCTCTGCCAAATGATAGCATCCTTACAATGTGACAGCCCAACTAAATGTAAAATAATTCTTTGTCATTGTGCAAGATCCATCTTTCTTCTGCAAAAGCCAGATAGGTAAATTAGATAAGAATATGATAATAGTCAAATGGTGACCATTAGTCTCTATGGTTACCCCAGGTGTGTGGTACTGCCTTTGATTCAACATTTTGAGAGTGTAGCTACCTGTTGGGATTTACATTTGGTCATTTTTACCAAAATGTAAGCTTTTATTATGGGAGTCAAGGGCTAATATGGGGATTTCGCCAGTTGCTGAGTATTTCTATTCAAATTCTATTTTGAGAACTGGGAAAATGTTAACAAGATAGTTTTGTGGAAGTCCCAGATCCACTTCAAGAGTGACTAAGTCTACAAAACTCACTTATCAACTGCCCCCCATTAGCTTATATTTTGACCAGTGGGACATAGTAAAAACTTGGGTTTTCATAGACTAATTGTAGCTCAGAGCCAATGTTCAGTCATCTCCAAAAGTGTTTTTCTTTTTCTCATTCTTGCAAAATGGCTGCAGATCCCACTGGAGAAGGCCAGAAGAAAGATTTATACATCATTTATACATCATTTACATGTGATGTCATCTTAGGGTCTTTTCTCAAGGATTTTTGGGGCTCCCTCCTTCACTGGTAGGCTTCCAGGTCTGTGAAATGACTCAGATCTGGGCACTGATTATTGGGTTCAGACTCTATCATGGCAGCTCATTTTATGCCTTTGTCCTTCATAATTCTGAAGCTTTTACTGTTCTGTCATTGTTTACTTTTGTTTTGTTTTTATATCAAAAAGGATCTTAGTGCGTTGCTTTTATGTTTTTGTACTGGGGATCCCTTGACCAATTAGCACTGTCAAAGATCACTTTCTCATGAATCATATGATTATTGTGCTGGCCAAGTTGTCTGTTACCATAATCATGTTCACCTTGTCTTTTTTTTTTAATTTAATTTTATTATGTTATGTTAATCACCATACATTGCATCATTAGTTTTTGATGTAGTGTTCCATGATTCATTGTTTGCGTATAACACCCAGTGCTCCATGCAGTACATGCCTCTTTAACACCCATCACCAGGCTAACCCATCCCCCCGCCCCCCTCCCCTCTAGAACCCTCAGTTTGTTTCTCAGAGTCCATAGTCCCTCATGGTTCGTCTCCCCCTCCGATTCACCTTGTCTTTTGAAGTTAAGAACTGCTACTAAATCAACCAAAGATCTGCTAATCAGAGAGCCCATTTCCATGACAGTGTCCCTTGTCCACAGAGAATAACTCTTTTCAAAGATGTTGGCTCTCACCAATGCGCTGATGGTGTCGTGAAAGGATTTTCTTCTGGGCTCTCTTGAGGACCATAGTGTGTGTGTGGTTTGCAAATTATAAATATTCACCAACATTCTTATTCATCCCAAATCTTTATATTTCTTCCTCTTTATAATGTCAGACAACTTTTTCTTTTTTTTAAAGATTTTATTTATTTATTTGTCAGAGAAAAAGCACAAGCAGGAGGAGTGACAGGCAGAGGGAGAAGCAGGCTCCCCGCTGAGCAGGGAGCCCGAGGTGGGACTTGATCCCAGGACCCTGGGATCATGACCTGAGCCGAAGGCAGATGCTTAACCGATTGAGCCACCCAGGCGCCCCTGTCAGACAACTTTTACATCTTCATTTAGGGCAGACCACTACAGAATCCAGATTTCAGTGAACCAGTTCAGCAGAACTTTAACTATTTGACTTAGCATATTGACTGTAGAATCTTAAAAAGTATAATCATATCAGTAACTCAGACCAATCTGAATTTATGTTCATTTGCCTTGGTGCGGTTTCAGTTACTAGGGCTGTGTAACAAGCTACTCCAAACTCAGTGCCATAAAGTTTGTTGTTGTTGTTAAGCTCATGCATTCTAAACATTAGGAATTGAGAGGGTTGAGAGGGTATGGTGGGGACAGATCATGGTTGTTGCGTGATGGTCTGAGGCCTCAACTGGAAAGATTCGAAAGCTGGGGTGTGGTGGGGAGCCAAGTGAGGGCCTGCTTACTCACCTGTTTGGTGATTGATGCTAAGCCTCTGCTTGGGAAGTCAGCTGAGACCATGGGTTAGGAACTCACATGTGGCCTCTTCCTGTGGTTTCTTGGACTTGCACATAGTATGGTGTCTAGATTCTAAGGGTAAGCATTCCAAAAAGAGAGCTAGGTGGAAACTATTGCTCTTTATGACCCAGCCTTGAAGTTGTATAACTTTACATAACTTCACTTTTTCTACAAGCCCACTCAAATTCAAAGTGAAGGAATGAGAAAATTCAACTCCTGATGGAAGGAAAATCAAAGGGGAGTATATGGGATGGAAGATATTGTTCTGCCATTATTGGAAAATCTGTCCACTTCAAGCATGTTCAAAATCCATTCCCCCATGTATTTGCCAGGTTTTGGCTGATTTAAATAAGCAAAATTTTGCTTGCTTATATGTGTGTAATATTCATGTGTACAAGCTTTCTCTTTTCTGGTTTCACTTTGTAATAAGCCTCTGGAAATTTCTATTATAAGCCTATAGGCCATGAGGATTCTCATGGGAGGAGAGTGAGGAGAAGTAGGTTTTCCTTGTAAAATAATTGCCTCTGTCTAGGCTGTTATGTGGAATTCAAGAAAGACAGGGACGGTGTCATTAGATCAGAAATGGCTCAGTGAAATTAGGAAGTTTGGAGTGTGGTGAATCATCAGACTCCTCCCATATCTCCCACTCTAATTACTAGGGGTCTGAGGAGTGGTACTACTCTTCCCTAAATACCTTCATTTTCATACAAGAGAAGTGATGAGACTGTGAAATCAGCTGGTGTAATTCAACAATGTATAGGATACTCTGTGTGTTATATTTTCTGTTACAACCATCTGTAGCCACATAAGGCATTCTTTTTAAGGGCATACACCATTCTGTTACCATAACTTAATCCAGGTCATGGTCAAACTTTAAGCCTATCTGTATTAGAGTTCTTCAGAAAAACAGAACCAATAGAGAGAGGGAGAGAGAGAGAGAATGTATATACATATATTGGATATGGGTATATATTGACAAAAATATCTGGGTACGGTGGCCTAGCCAAGCTGACACATAAAATTAACCATCACACTGTCTTTTTGTTCTCATCACAATTAGAAGCATCCAGACTGATCTTCAGTCTTTTCTTCCATATTCCTGCCTACTCTTGTACAACTGCAATCGCAGGGTCCCTGCCAAAGTCCTGCCATTGATAGGCTCCTCATCCATCCTTGATCAAGTGATAACTTAAGTAACTCTCTCTCCACTGTTGCCATGGTCTGGATTCTCTGGATTCTCACTACCTTTTCACCAGCCACACATCTTCATTTCTTGAAAAATCTATTGTCCATCACCACATCTGCCATTAACTATTATCTTGGTCAGTGTCTTGTTTGCAAACAATTCACTCTGGCTAGTTTTAGTTGGAATAGATTTAATAAAGGTTATTAAGTAGCTCGGTGGATAATTGGGAAGGCTAGAGAAAAGTGCTATGTTTTCATCAGTAAAGTCCAGGGCCACGCTAAAGAACTAGCCCAATGAGGGGATTGTCATTATTGCAACTTTTGGGCTCCAGCCTCATGGGTAGGGGTCAAAGTGTACTGCTTATGGCATATTATACAAAAGAATGGAAGAGTAACAGTTAATCTCTTTTAAAATGCTAGCTTGAAGGAATAGTCATCCTAAAATGTTGAATACCTAATTTCAAAGCAGTGGTGACAGTGCAGTGTTGACAATGATTTTCCCAGATTAGGTCAAGAATGTAGGCATTGCCTCCCTCTTCAGAGTTGTGAATTAAAGTGACCATTATGACTGCTTTTTCAAGCAACAAAATGCTCTTGATTGTTGTGGTAGGAAGGATTCTGAAACGGCCCCAAGATTCTGTCCCTTGGTGCACAGACCCTCTAAAATCCCCTCCCCTGGAGGGTGAGTGGGGACAGGGAATGTGAGGGGGTACCACTACCTTGAATGGAGATCTTCCTGGGTGGGTCTTACTTCATCAAATGAGCTTTTTAAAGAAGGTATAGCACCCGTAAAATATTCTTTCTGGTCTTGAAGACAAGCTAACTGCCAAGTGGTGAGAGAAGGAGGACACGAAGCTAAACTCTAAATACCTCTGGCTGAAAGCCAGCAAGAAAATAGGGACTTCAGTCCTATACCACAAAGACCTGAGTTGTACCAACAACCTGAGTGAGCTTGGAAGAGGGTCCCAGTCCCCAGATGAGAATACGCTTGACTGACATTTTAATTTTAACCTTGCGAGACCCTGAGCAGATAACCCACTATCCCTGCTGAACTTCTGACCTACTGAAAGTGACAAATGGTAGTGGTTAAGTCACTAAATGTGTGATAATTTGTTATACAGCAATAGAAAACTATACAGTTGTGGTTAGGAGCTATTACTGAGAGAATTTTTAATCACATAAAACACCTCTCCACATCTCTTCACTTTGTATTTGCTTTGGGAATGGAGACTTTCTAGCATTATGGGACAAGAAGAGAATAAACTCAACAATACATCATCAAATCTACTGAATACCTCTCTTCTTCAGGTATAGGATTCTTACATTTTGACTGGTGATTGAGAGAAAGAAAACCCAGATTTTAGGGTTAGTCTAAAGGCCTGCCTCCAAGTCCCAAGATCTACTATAGAGCTTGGCCCATGATTGACACATTCTAAATGGAGGAGATATATATATATATATATATATATATATATATATATATATATATATA
>NC_058403.1:86079453-86100512 GCF_002201575.2 Neomonachus schauinslandi | reverse complement strand
ATAAATAAATAAATAAATAAATAAATAAATAAATAAATAAATAAATAAATAAATAAATAAATTCTAGTTAGTTAACAAACAGTGCAATATTGGTCCAGATTTTCAAAATAATCTCACCATCTCAGGGTACCTGGCTGGCTCAGTCAGAAGAGTATGTAACTCTTGATCTTGGGATTGTAAGTTTGAACCCCACATTGGCTGTAGAGGTTACTTAATAAAATAAAATCTTAAAAAAAAAAATAATCTCACCATCTCAAGTTCCTTAATTTAGTCACATCTGCAAAGACCCTATTTCCTAATCAGGCAACATTTACAGGTTCCATAGATTAGGATGTGGCTATGTTTTGGGGGAGGAGCATTTTTCAGCCCATTACAGGTATCTTCCTTGGGTTTATATTACAATGTCTAGCATGTTTTATGAATTCAATAAACTTCCCTTTCCTATTCTTTTTCCCTCTCTTCCTCCAAATCTCCGTACCTGTCCTCCATAACACCTGCTTCCACCTACAAGCTAGATAAAACTATAAAACACGCTATGCCTGCCCTTGGTATCCCTGTGCCTTCCAGTCTTTCCTTCATAATTAGTTAAAACCATTGGGGCACGTGGGTGGCTCAGGCGGTTAATCATCTGCCCTCTGCTCAGGTCAAGATCTTGAGGTCCCGGGACCGAGTCTCGCATTGGGCTCCTTGCTCAACCGGGAGCCTGCTTCTCCCTGCTAGGCAGGGAGTCTGCTTCTCCCTCTCCCTCTCCCTCTGCCCCTTCCCGTGCTTGTGCTCTCTCACTTGCTCTCTGTCAAATAAATTAATAAAATCTTTAAAAATAATAAAATCTTAAAAATAAATAAATAAATAAATAAAATTTGTAAGTTCACTTAAAAAAAAAACATTTAGGGCGCCTGGGTGGCTCAGTTGGTTAAGCGACTGCCTTCAGCTCAGGTCATGATCCTGGAGTCTCTGGATCGAGTCCCGCATCGGGCTCCCTGTTCAGCAGGGAGTCTGCTTCTCCCTCTGACCTTCCCCCCTCTCATGTGCTCTCTCTCATTCTCTCTCTCTCAAATAAATAAATAAAATCTAAAAAAAAAAATTTATTTAGGAGTCACTAAGTACAATGTCTTAGACTTTGGGGGATTAAAAAAAAAGAAAAAGGAGAAGAAGCATTCCCTAGCCACAGTAGTTTACTCTTTGGAGTGGGAGATGGATAGTGAAATAACCACTTGTAATGTAAAGAAGAGTTATATGACTTACACAGAAGGGTCTGCAATGCACAGTAAGGTAATAAAGGAATTAATGATTGTTACTGAGAGAGAGGTTAGAGAAAGTATCTTGGAGCCAATGAAATTTGAACTGGGCCATGAAGATAAGAAGGATGTCAATGACTTAATAATGTTGGAGAAATTTTACAGACAGGAGAAAGGCACAGAAGAAAAAGAGCTCTCTCTTATTTCTCTAGAAAAATCACTATCTTCTCCCTTGCCTCTGGCTGCCTTAAACATTCCCCCTGGGTCAACCTATACAAACCTGCTTTCTCCTCAGTGCACTATGTGGGAAAATATCCTCTTCTCTAAATCTCCCTCCAATTAGCTGCTTCACTCTAGGTGTTGAAAGGAAAATAATACGATTAATCTAATTCACTATATGGTGTATGAGGCTGATAGCTCCTAAAATCCCCTAGAACAATAAGAGGAGTTTCTTAACACCAATAAATTTCTGTTGGGACTTTATGCCATGTGTAAAATTATATCCAGGAAGAGTGTGTTCCTAAATCACTTCTATTAAAGATTACTCTAAACAAAGAAAATGATAAGCATAGGAAGTATTCCAAATGGTAAAAGTGCTTAATTAAGCAGCAAAGATTTTGAGCTGTAGAAGACCACTTCATTATTTTTTATTCTCCATCATGCCAATATTGCCAGAAGAATTCTGCCTCCCAATCTCATACCTACCCTTCTCCAAAAAGAGGAAAGAAAAAAACCTTATTTTTAATTTTCTTTTTGCATCTTCTAAAGAGGCAACTTGGGAAGCAATGGACAGAAACAAATCAGGCAACCCTCCCTTTTTTTCAGCTAATTCAGAATGAATTGGATTTACACAAGCAACAGTGCTTAAGCAAAACCGTTCCTATGGTTACACAGAAGGCTTTCTAAATGTGGCACAAGATGCAGGCAGCCAAAATGACTTGACTGTTTATGTTAAATATGAAGTCTATTCCCTATTGAAATTTAATGATCTACTAGCTGCATTTTAGCAGCTTGCACCCTGATAAAATTAACATTTCGAATACATTTGGAGAGATAAATTGCTTTAGCAATTGGCGAGTATTCACTCATTTTTATTTGATCACATCAGTGATTCAGATGAAAGCATTTCCCCCTGTACCATTAGAAATTGGGTCTACAAATTATCCTCATCTCTGGGCCTGCAAGTCCCCAAACACATTTTATTATCTTTTTGCAGGTTTGCTGGTGCCAGATGTTAAACCTAACACTTGGTAAGAGAGCTCAGGAAAAAACATGTATTTTTTTCTTTTATAGCAACCAGGCAGAATAGAATCAACACTGTTTCTTGTGGCATCTCTTGAGCCATCCAGTGGTTCTCAAATATCCAACAAGGTGAGTAGTTCAGACCGGGTGAAGTCTGTTCCCCACTTCCCCCTGCTTCTCCTGAATGAAAAAGACAATCTGTCTGTTTTGAAAGGCTGACAGGAAATTGGAGCCGGAAAAGATATATTCACTGCATATTTTAGCTGACACCATTCAAATTTGCTACATAAGGGTGTTCCTTGATGCCTGTTAGTGGGAACCTCCCATTCAGCAAAAACAGAAAATGAAAGCAGCCTACGGGATGCCAACCTCCTGTATGTATTTACATATTTAGTTCAATTCAGCTAATATTTATTAAGCATCTTATATTGAGTAGGCAGAATGTAAAAGACCATGGTCATAGAAATACAATACATAGTCCCTAAACACTAATAGCCCTTGGTCAAGTAGAGAGATGGTCAATAAATTTTCTTATGCCAGGTCTTTCTTCTCAATAGCTGACTATGTGTATCTCCATATCATCTTTACCGTCTCATACCACACATGAACATTTCATTAAAGACTTGAGTGTCAGGGAAGGCTTACTGTACGCATATCACCTGGAGTATCTCCCTAACTCATTTCCCCTAAATCACTCCTCAGTATGGTCACCCACTGGGGAATTTCCTCTTCCTTCCCTCTTCTCTACAGAGCCCCAATTCACTAGTGTTTGTCTCTTTCCACGAGGATCCCACTGCCAAAACACATTCAGGCTCAGAAAAGGTGTCAGCTTTTCTTTCCAGTACTCAAGTGTTCATTTTCCATAACCGAGAAGTATGAACACTGGGATCTTAACAGATGAATTATACGAGATTCAGCTGCAACGCATTTAAATCCTTGAAACACAAGTTTATCAACACTTCTCTAGCCTTCACTTGTTAGAGGCAAAATATTTCATTCTAAATCACACAACAGACAAGCTGGACATTTAATAGTAGTTTAATTATAATTTATCTCTTGAGATGAATGTACTTAACAAATTTGACACTTGAGAATTTTAATCTGTTTGGGGAAATTTATTTTGAATTGGCAAGTAGAAATACATTCATCATATATTGATTCCTGTGTCATGGTAATTCCCAAATTTAAGTTACCTCTTAGAGCTCTAATTGGTCATTCTAGAAGTGATTCATTATGGTCATTGTTATTAACATTTTTGTTGAAATTTTTAGTAAATTTCTCCCTGTAGAACATTCATTGAATGAATACAAGATGCAAATTTGTTCTTTTATTTTTGAAAAGATAGCTTTAAGATCTATTCTTTCAGAATAAGTTTCAAGGGACTGATACCCAAAATATGAGAGACTTACTGAAATATGTGTGTTTGTAGACTTTACAGATGATGTCCTGAAGTCTGACAGTGATATGAGTTTCAAAAGTGATCCATACCTTTTGAGAGAGGAAATCTTAATAACTTGAGTATAGTTCAGAGGAATTCTACTCTGCATTTTTAGTTGGTGCATATTTTAGAGGAAAACTGCTTTCTTCAAACCTCATTTCCCTAGGAATATGGGGGTTCCTGGAAAGGACTTGATAGCTGGTTAGATAAAGTACTGAATAGTCTCCTAAAATCCAGCTTCCACATCATCAATTATTCACCAAAATTCTACTTTTTTTTTCTGTTTATAAGAAGTCCACAACTCCACTAGAATATTGTTCTGATGAAGAGGATAGTTGAACTAAATGCAAAGTTCTTTTTCCTGAGAGACTAGTTTGTCATAGAGAGCTCCATAATGGTAGAACTTGGATATAAAACTACAGAGTTGGATTTTCATTCTGTAGAAATGGCTTATGTGGGAGAAAAACACCAAGAATTTTTTAGTAGAGGAGTGAAATTATCGAACTTGATTTTGGACAGATGAGGACATCACAAAGTTGACAACATGGGGTCATGCACATGAATGTTATGCCAAGTCAGAGAACTACGTGGTTTTAACTGCAGGAGACAGATCATTTCTATGTGACCAAATGCCAAGAAGAGCATAGGTCTACAAAAAACTGTTTTTCCAAGAAGATGAATCATTTTCCTGTCTGAAATTCACTATTTCAAAATCAAACAGGGATGTTTATTATGCAGTATCTTGGAAGACATATTTACTCTTTCCATACTTGTTCTCTTTGCCCTTTTTATTAAAAAAAAAGTAGGGTGGGGAAAGACAAATGATAGCTCTGAGTGCCAATTGGATTTTTAAATAATGACTCTAAAATATTGATGTCTCAAGTACAAATATAAGGAACTTTATTTAATAATTGTTTTCAATATGCAATTAAGGAGATTTAGATAATATTTTCATGAGGTAGAAACAGTTAATTTTCCAGGGCTGATTTCCAGAATTCACATCAACAGTCCATGCATAACATAATGTAAGATGTATTTAAATACCCAAAAGTAATTTCATCGGGCAATGAACCACAGTGTTTTTCCCGTTTGTTCTTACTCGGAACACACTCACCAGTTCACTCGGCATCCATCACTTTATTTTGTAACAGATACTCATTGTCTGAAGTAATAATGGATAAGTGATCCAAAGAATAGAGTATTGCTTTGAACTGCTGACACATTGAAGAATGCAGCATTATGCAGGATTGTACTGCTAGCCAGAAGACTCACGTTCAGCTCATAGCTCTTTACAGAAAGCATGCCATTGCTCCCTCATTTCTGTATAATAGGTGTTCTATAGTGGGTGATTAAAAATGGAAGGTTTTTCTCATTTTGTTCAACAGAATGGGAAATAGTATATGATGTATTTAATTTTAATCATATCACTCCATGGACACATTTTTCATGAACTATGTTTGAAAGCCTGCTTTTCATTTCTTATTATAAAATATCCTGAAATAGTAACCAGTGTGAGACAAAAATGAGAGAGTGCTTTTATATTTTTATGTGAATTGTTTGGGATGCAAATTTACATTATATAAAGTTAAAGTCGTCCAGGGGGGTTATCTATCTCACCAAAACACCACTGACTAATCAATGAAAAATAGAATCAAAGAGGCACCTTCTATTTTGCCATTTAAGCAAGATTCTGGAGTTGTGACTGTTTTCTAATGACCCACATTCAATACAATGACACAAACCCGGGAGAAGTCTATCTACAACATGAGACCATTTGCATGAATGTTGTGGCAAAATGGACATGTGACAGTACAAAAAACAGAGAAGACATTTTTTTCTTGGTACCACCAAGGTGAAAATATGTGTGTGTTTTGGAATGCTGGAAATGTGTGTGTGTGTGTGTGTGTGTGTGTGTGTGTAGATACAAATACGTGTGGGTATCATTTTTAACAGATGTAGATATTAAATGGAGTCTTGAATTCAGGGAAGAGGTAGTGTGCTTTTGTTCATGGAAATTGCAAGTCACCAGATTGTTAGAATTTCCCTCACCTTTCTGTGAGCACCAAAGACTGTAACTAGCATGGAGTTGTGTGAGCTCTTCCTTTCACGTGGTGAGATACACATTTTGTTTTTTTTCTACCATTTTATTGCATACAATATTGAGACTATGTTTGTGATGATTTGGGAACTTGAATTTCTGCATGGTAATATGGTGCCCCATAGCATAGATCCAAGTTTCACTTTCCAAACTATACAGAAGACCCTGGAAGTGGGAAGAATGGGAAAAAGGCCAAGCTACAGTTGTTGTGCTGAGTGGATGGAATGGAAAAGGACGTGCAGCATTATAAAATTGTCTGGGTAGCTGAAAAATATTGGTCTCTAGACTTGAAGTTGTGGGAGATACATAAAATGCATGTTAACCTCATGGCATTATGCTTGACTTACTAAATATTAGTATTATAATTTGCCTTTCCAATTCTAAAAATTGAACGTGTCCATTATCCCACTGTGGTTTCTTGAAAGTTCTTTCTAGTTGAGTTATAGACAATTGATGCTTTTCTATATTTATACTTACGAAAAGTCATAAACCTCCTTCATCACTGCTTTGAAACCCCCTGAATATCTTCTAGAAAATATCATTTGCAATAATAAAAGTCCTTTAGGTTTCAATCATACAAACTTATTTCTTGACCTGTGACATTAGTTACAATTTCAGCTGGATATTTTGCTTCATGATAACATGAAATGAATATATTTGAAGAATTTTACTGTTGACAATGTTGGAATATTTGAAAGCATTTTCCTCTGAAATTATATACCTTCAGCACCCAGTAGCTACTATTTTCCTTTCTGGTGAAGAAAATTCTGCTGGCCTTTATAGTAGAAGAAAATGACACTATTGCCTTCCTATCACAGGAGGATTCTTACTTGTTTCTCCATTAGTGTGAATAGATTCTCATTGATCCATTTGCACTCTTGTTACTTTGTCTCTCTTGTGGTTGAAGGCACAGTTTCTGAAATGTTGACCGGGGTAAAAAGAGCCGCGTAGATAGCTGAGTACTGCCACATTTTCTGCTGGAAAGTGATCTGGCTCTAATATTATCCAGTTATCTGGGTAGGTCACTTAACAGGTCAGGCTTCAGCTTTCTCCTCTCAACTCAGTTACTTGGAATAGATTATTCTATGTCCATATAGAATTTTGAAAATGTATGTGGACCATATTTTTGTCTCTCCTGCTCCAATTTTATTAAGAAAACTTTCATATATAAAGATAGATAAAAGAACAATACAATGATCTGCTATATACCCGTCACCTATATTTAAAAATTGTTAATATTTTTCCATTTGTTTTAATTTTATGAACCATTTAAAAGTAATTTGCAGACATCATGACACTTTACTTTTAAATATTTCAGCATGAATCTCCTAAGCATGGCATTCTCCAGCATCACTATCATACATTTATCACAACTTTAAAAAGTAACAGTAGTTACCTAATTGCGTTTCTTATCCAAATCAAATTCAAATGTCCCCATGTGTCTCAAAATTGAGTTTTCTATTCCCTTTGCCCCACCTGCACTTAGGATCCAGTTCTGTTTCTTACATTACCTGTGGTTATTATTCATGACAACTTATAGTGACATAGATTGCATGAGCTTTCACGTGATGGTTGTTTTTCATTCAGTACTGGTTGACTGAGAAAATATATAAATGGCAAAAATATATAAATGAGTGAACAAGGATACCTAGTACGTGATAGGTGTTTAACATTTTCTTGCTGAATACATGAATTTGGTAATGTCTTTAGGTGTCATTGCATTTAACTAATTACAACTACAACTGAATATATTTGCAAAACAATAAGACATTTCTGTGTGAGAGGCATTTTTAAATTCAGTCCATAGACTCTAATAATGGCTAATGTGATTTTGATCACTGACTATGCACCTGGTGTGGAGCCAAGTACTGAGTATTAGCTCATTTAATCTTCACAACAAGCCCATGGGGTACCATTTCACAGATGGAGAGATTGGGCATATTAAGTATTTTGCTAAAGATTTCAGAGTTAGTAAGAGAAAGAATCTTTATCAACCTGATTGAGACCTTATCACAAATACTATAGTACTTTGCAAGACAAGACTTAATGCATGCGGGGAGTTCCTCTGCCCTCTCACAATTCCTCCTCAGCCCCATCTAGCAGAGATGGCTTGGTATCTGTCTGTCTACTCAACAGTCCTAGCAGAAGCACGGGCAAACACTTAGCTTAGTTATTGCTGTGGCTTTAAGGGAACTCATATCTCTGCGAGGAAGCCCTTTGAAATACAAAAGATCAGTGCAGAGCTTTTTGTTCAGAGAGATCTTTGAGCAAGGTCATGTCTGTTTCCTGAATGAACAGGGTTAGGATAGGAAAACTGGAGAGTTTCCCAGTTCCAAGAGAGCCAAGTTTTCACTGTGTCATTTCATTCTTCTCTTTGAAGTAAATTCCCAGAAAATCAGACACACCCATATCCAAACTTAAGTACAAAACACATCCTACAGCCAACTGGGCATGATTCAGGGAGTCTGCCACCATTTTGGATTGCCTGTACTTTTGTTCCCGTTCATTAGTGAAGATAATCACATGTTGCCTGTAACTTCAAAAAAGAGCAGATTAATCCAGCACAGGCATATCACTGTAAAGGATCCTAAATTGTAAAGAGGATAAATCAGAAAAAGGGAGAGATCAACTTTACTAAACATCTGGTCCCATCACAGCTGCAGATTTAGTTTGGTCTGTTCTTTCAATCTGCCAGTATAGACTCTCCCTTATTTTTGTGATTTCATTTCCCACGAAGTGAATTTTTATTATTGATCCTGTAAATTAGTGGTCTGCTAACTTAAAATAGGTATATTCATACTCTTAAGGAGAGAATCCTTCCTAAAAATCCAAGTGGATGGATTAAAAAAAAATAGTCCCCAGAAAAATGTCTGGCCAGCAGTTGGCCTCCTTTGTGGGATTAACTTCAAATCTGCTAGCACATTTTTTTTTAAACACGCATGAACTAAATTAAATGTCAACAAAAGTCAGAATTAATCATAAGAGTGATCAATACTATGTGTGAGAAAGACGTATTCATCTGGATATAAAAACACTGTCTGTGAGACATATATTTTTAGATGCCTTATAAACTAAACTTATGGAGAAGAAATCACACAAGGTTTGACCACAGATGAAATGTGGATCAGTCCCATGACTTTCTAGTCACCTAATTTGTAAGTACCCTGAATGCCTCTCATTCTGGGCACTCAATAAATACTAAATAGGGCAGCAATTTCCTTTCCTGTCTAGTCAGGCTATCATTATTTCTGCACAGTCTCTGAGCTGGTGAGCACATAGAAAAACAGAGTTCACCACAACTTGAAATATGCCTTTCACTCTCCCACCTCCTCTTTTCCGTGTGCCTTCCACTGCTGTAAAACCTACTGGAAATCTATGAATGTTAGCTCTCAGTTACTACTTATTAAACCTTAACCTTTCCTCTCCCAAATGCCCAGTTCTAGCGGGTCTAATCAGCATATTTTATTCTGCCCTTTTCAATCAGCCGTTTGGTGATGTTGATTTGCTGCTAAAGGAAGTTTATAAAAAAAGAAATCCACTAGCTTTTGAACATGTCTCAGTTCCTTAAGGAAAATGGCATTTTACGTAACTGCTTGTCAGGATGTTTTCAATAGTTGCTTTCTCCATTTTGGAGGTCCTTGGAGAGAGTTCATTTGTACCTTTCACATCTCTTTCATTTATTAATGTACAAAAATAAAATACAAATCATTAACATCCAAATATATTTAATACCCTTGGCGCTGAGCCTCCTTTCCTGCTGCTGAGCAGCTAACTGTCACTACACACCATGATGTAAGTCCTATGCCCCAAACATTCCCTTGGCTTCCAAGATGCCACACTCACTTTCTTCCTACTCACTGGCTTTTCCTTTTCAGCCTCCTTAACTGGTTCTCCTCCCTCTATCCTTTAAATGTCAGAAGGTTTAGTGTTCAATTCTCTAGCTTCTCCTCTCTAGGGACATTTGCTCCTTGGGAGAGCTCCTCATCCCTTTAGCATTACATATCTAAAACTTCTCGAGTTTTTCTCTCCATTTTGGAGCTCTGAGCTCCAGATTTTTATACTCCTTATTCAACATCTTAACTGAGTACCTGTTAAGGTTTTACAGGCTTACCACAACAAAAAGAGAACTTTTGATATTTTCTCCAAAAGTACACTTCCTCTAGACTTCCCATTTTAATAAAATGTGCTACCATTCAACCGGTTGGTCAAGCCAATATCATATGGGGCATCCTTGGTTCCTTTATTTCCTTCCTTTTCCATATACAGTAAAGTGCGACTGTCTCTTTCTTCGAAATATATCCTGAAGTTGTTCCCTTCTGTCTCCACTGACAGGACCCTCACCCAAGCTACCATCATCTCTGCCCATAAACTACTGAAGTCACCCCTAGGCTGGTTTCTAGCTTCAGTCTTTCCCTTCGACAGTCTATACAACTGAGTGATTTAAAACATAAATGCACATAAGATGATGTAACTTGCCGGTCAAAACTCTAAAATCGCTCCCATTAGAAGTCAAGGAAAATACAGCTTCCTGACGATGGCTTACAAAGCCTGGCATGGCCTCCTATGCCTCTCCGGCTGCCACTTCCCTGTCACTCACGCTGCTGCAGCCACCCGGACCTGCTTGCTTTCCTCCAAACACACAAAGGCCAACCCCGCTTGGCGGCCTGATACTTGCTTCTTTCTTTGCCTGGAACACTCTTTCCTCTGATCACCACAAGACTCCTCCTTTACATCATCCAGGTCCTTCCTGAAATACCATCCCAGAGAAGTTTCCCCTGCTCCCTCCCCCTTTAAAACTGCTCTCCCCTATGTCTCCAGTCTCTGGTTAAACTCAAACTCCACATGCTGCTTTTCTTTTCTTCATGGCATCATTATTGCTTGGAAATTTTTTTTTTTTTAAGCGGTCCATCACCTGCCTCCTCTATGAGAATGGAAGCTCAGTGAGGACAGTGACTTTGTCTGTCTCGTTCAGAAGTCCTGGGTAAATAAGATAATCTAAGTCATCATGTGACTGGTTTTATTGTTATTTATGAATTATGCTATTTGTTCATTTGTTTGTTTTGATATCAGTGGTCCACTAATTCAAATGGAGATAGCTACACCCTTACAGAGAAACCATCCTAAAAATCTGGGTAGATATGATTTAAACAGCAGCAAAAAACAAAACGAAAAAACTGTTGCTATTGCTGAAAATTTGGATTGCTATTGTCACTTAGTCACCTGAAAGGTTTGTTTTTGTCCAAATCTCTAAACGATTATGGCAATGAGGCTTAACCTTTAATGTTCACAATAATCAGCTAGGGAAGCTAGCTGGTAAATCTGGTTTTCAGTTCTAAATCTTGATTTGTTAATAAGCCCCCAGGTGATGTTGATGTAGCTGCTCCTTGAACCACTTTGAGAAATACTGGGCTGTGGGTTTTGTAATTCCTTTCATAATTTTGAGAAAAATAGATACATACCTATCTGATTTACTGCTAACGGAGAACCAAATGTTGTCACTTAGGTGCCAGTGCTGGGTTCCCTAAGAGTACAGCTCAGTCATGTGAGATACCTGTCAACCATCAGGAAGCCCAGCTGATGAACAAATTGAAAGCGCAAACTTCTGGACATTCTATTGCAAGACCACGTGGAGAGTATAGGTAAGGAAGCAGAGACAGAGCCAAAGAAACCAGAAGACCAGGAATACAGTAACAGGACAAAAGAAGCCTAGGATGGGAGCAGAGGTTTTCCTAAATGGGACCACAAGCTCTTCAGAAACTGCCTGGGGCAGGTTAAACTTGCCCAGGTGGTAACAATGCAAACAGAGTTTTGCCCCCCATAAATAGTGTACCGGGAACATGCTGTGACAATAAATAATAGTCAGCAAGCCCTCCACTAACCCTTCAATTCCCAGGTCACACAGAGTGGGAGGGAACTGGACTAAGTTTTAGCCAGTAAGACAAGGTCATGGATATTTTTTGCACCATGCACACATACTGCAATGTGCTAGGCAAAGTGGGAGTTAGGCAGGGGATTGAAGAAGGACAGTTTTTGAGTTTGACATACATTCTGCAATTTCAGTTCTCACCAATATGCCATCTTAATGTTGTGAATACCACACATTTTCCAATCCCATACATTCAGATGGATTAATTCTATTCCTTCTTATTTTTCTTTCATTTTACAGCAAAAAATTCCTGAGTACCAATTTTTGGTCCTTTGAAGTATAAGAGCAATCTTAATCAAATGGTTTTTACTGACATCCATTAGAAGCTCACAGATGAAGAAACTGAGGCCCAGGAAACTTGAGTAATTGTCCCATTGTCAGAACTGGGAATTCAAAGCTATGTCTGTCTAAATGAAGCTTGTGCCTTGAACAAACTGCCTGGACTCAGTGCTAGCAGTCCAGCCTTGCTTCCCCTCTCCCCAGTGTGCCCTACCCCACAAGCTGGGGGTACCAGAAGCCCCCACCCTCCAGGAGAAGTCCCATCCGGCTGCCAAACTTGAATTCTAGGAGTGAGGAGGGGCTATGGATAGTCATAGGTGCTGAGACTGTACCTGTTGGTCATGGTGGTGAATATTCTGGTTTGGTTGGCAGTATGGGCCTCAGGCTGAGGCCCCCCATCTTCCTCATCAATGTTTGACCAGTCTGCCTGCCTGGATGTCTGACTGCTTATTCCTTCTCTATCCTACTCCCACTCCCTGAAAAGTGAGCCTAGTCCAGAACTCCAGCTGTCAAACTTTGGTTACTTGAAACTTCTGCCTAGTTCTTGTTAGCAGTTTTCCTTGGTAATGTTCACTGATTCCAATATCATACCAGTGATTCTACACTGACTTTTCTTACCTATATCTTGGACACCCACCCGTTACCAGTGAGTAGCCCTTCTAGAAACCCTGACACCACCCCTGTCCTACCCTATCAGCATAGGATACTGCCCCACTGTGCCTAGGGTTCTCTGCACGCTCTCAAATACTGTGGTTTGCACTGGGGAGACCCATTCCTTTAAGACTGATTTATGGGCAAGAGGAGCTAGAGAAGGGTAAGATCTTAGTTAGGACTGACCATGAACTTGTCCTAGCAAACAGGCCAGTCTCCCTCCCTGTTTTCAGGCCAGCGAGGATAGGGACCTGGAACATGAAAGGATTTAACAATCAAGTTAAAGGTGAGTTCAGATTTCTAGATAAGATACACTTCAAATGGTGTTTGTGCTATTTGGATATGCTCAGGAAACTGAGTGAGGAAGAAACCTGTTTCCTTCCATGGGCTGGCTAAGGAGATAGGGCACAGAAGGAAATCCTGATTTAGAGGTATTCCTGTCACAGGGAGGCAAAGGATCCTGTGTGGAAAATGGAACAGGCTTTTCCATTTTTTGTCCCCTCTCGCCTTTTATCCTCTAGCAGAATTTACTGCAGTGATTTGCCTAATTGTCAGTCCTCCCTGGGATGGTGTGATCCCTGGGAGGGCCACTGGGGCCCTTCTGCTCCCTGTCGTGTCCAGGGTTGGATACAAAGAATGTGCTCGATCACTGCCAGTTGCTGGAAGCAACGAACCAGTGAATGTTGAAAAGAACAAAAGACCCTCATATTAGCAAATACACTACATTGAAGAAAGACAGGTCCCGACTCATTTCACAGATACCAGATGAGATACCCTTAAGTCTTGTTAAAGCCACCTACGCAACCATTTCAAAAGTCAAGATTATAATGATAAGCAACAGAACTGTGCTCTTCATATGCACATTGCACTTTTCAAATGACAACTGCAAAATATCTTGCTAAAGTCCTTAAAGCCCAGAAATAGTGATATTTGAGGTCTATGCCAACAGAATGGATATATTTAATACACCACTGGCTAAAAGCCATCTAAAAACTCTTTTTTATTTCCCCCTCACCCTTCTCTCTCCCCACGTTAAGGGTAGACCTAGGCACCATGGTGCAGAATCCTCTAATAATATCACTCCTGGAATTACCTGGCTTCGGTACATTTGTACATAACTGTTCTAAGGTAACAGCAAGGATTTTTCCCCTCCTGTTTATTTCTCTGAAGCTGTAATAAGCAATCCTGTGTGCCATTGACTGTGGAGCGGTTGCCAGGCAGCAGAAAGAGATCTACAGCAGGAGGCGGGAGAGCTGCGGGAAGAAGGAAGAGCAGCGAGAGAGGAGGGGGGGGTGGGGAGGCTGAGCCAGTGGGGGCTGGGTTCCCAAACTGCTGAGCCAGAATTCCATGTCCTCATCATCCTTCATGTTCCTCGAGCATAACGAGCCAATAAGCTGAAACTTAGAGGGGAAATAAAGATGGAAAAGAAACAGTTGGATGTTGTCATTAAATAGGGTGTCAGAAATGTTTCTTATTTTACGAAGAGAGGGTTTCAAGTCTTTTTTTTTTTTTTTTTTTTTGCTGTTGAACTTTGCTTCTTGGGAAATGCAGCTCTACAAATACCATAAAAGGGCCAGCTTCTCAGTGGGCCTGCTTTGCTCTAAAGCAACAAACAATTAGCACATAACATCTCCCAGCACTGTGCATGGGGAACATACACATTATAACTTGAAAGGTTTCAACTTCTCTCACAGTGTGGAAAAGTAAAACACAGAGAAATGGTACTCAACCCTTTACAGAATATGCAGTATTTGGAGGCATCGGTGTGCCTATGAGCCAGGAGGTCATCCAAGGTGTTTCAAGAAGCTGGCTTTCTCAGTGTGAGGCTTTTTGTAGTTTGCAAAATTGGGAGCTACAGCTGAATCCCATCTCTTGGCTTTATAAGAATCTTGCTCTAATGAGATTAAAATGACTGGACTGGGATCTGAGCAGAAGGGGTGGGGGCAGATGGCACACAGGTCCCTCCATACTGGCCTGGATGTCCCCCAGCACAATGCATCTTGCCTTTTGCCAGCCTTCCAAGCTGTCTGTGACTAGTTGGACACTCTCCAGTGGTAACAGACAATGATTTTTATTTAGATGTTTGATTATTCTTGTTAGTCAAATAGAACCAGAACAGAAGGTTTGTTCAAAACAAACAATGTATTTACAGATAGCTCTATTTGGTGGATGCACACTTTAAGGTTCTGAAGTTGCTAGTCATTCTTCTCAGAGGACACAAACCCACCATCTGGGAGAGAAAATGGGACAAAAACATGTTAAAATGGCAAGATGATCGGAATGAACTTGGAATTAATGTAATGATGACCAAGTTCATTTTTCACTTTAACAATGGGAACTAAGGAAGTGAGGGGGAAAGTAAAATGAGCATGATCAACCCCGAAAATAGTGAGGAGCAATAGATGGGCTCTCTCCCCCATTCCCTGTTGCATATTTAGGTTTATTTCTCCTGTCCAGTGGCCTGGCTTTTTAGTCCCAACTAAGGTCATGAATGAATCAATCGAGGATAATCAGTTTATCCTGCACATTTTAGGAAAAAGATAAAGTGTCAGAAGAAAAATACTCTTTAGCATAAACCACACAAAGAGATAAGAGGGAGGTATAAATATGGGATGCATGAAATAGATGACATGACCGAAAGCAAGCCTGCAAGCCAAATCCACCAAGAACCAGGGCTAGATACAGGCACAATCTCACTCTGCTGGTTTTCGGAAGGCTAACACCTTTTCCTATGGAACTGCAAAATATTTACAGACACTTGACAGTTCTCTAGGTAGCACAGTTGGAGAATGGACACTCAAGCTCTCTGGAATGTCCCATGATTAAGGTTTTGTCTATACGGCACAGCAGGGGAAACTAATCAGGGAAGCTGCTGGTTCGCCTGACCACACTGGTTAATGACTGTCTCCAGAGAGCCTCCCTGGAAACAGGAGATGAAATATCACACTATTTCATGTGAAATTGCACTTTTAATCAAAGCAAAAGGGAAAAATATGCTGGAGTCAGTCTCATAGTTGTGCCACAATGGAAATTTCTACCAAAGTCTACCATCATTGTTTTTTTATTCTTTATAGGTTTTATCTCTTAAAGTTTAGTTTTTATTTTATCAGAGTTATGCATGACATAGAAAATGTTAACGGAATTTTTCCAAACCTCTCAAAGTTGATAGCAATGGATGGCAAAACCCTCACATTCTAATGAGAGAAGATAGACCCTCTAGGCAGGACTTGCCAAGAAGTAGTCAAAACACGGTATTGTGATCTTGAAACCATATCTACCTCCAGCCTAGCTATAAGATAATTAAAGATAATGAAAGGCCATTTTTGTAATAGAGCTGACTAAGTCTAATGTGAATGCTCTAGCATTGCCCCTTCATTTCCTTATTCTTCCCTCTCCCCAACCATGTAGGAGGATTCCATAGGACTTATGTCATCACAAGAATGGAGCATGAGGGGATTCTTAGGGGAAATGGACTTGTGTCTCCTGATATTTGGGCAGCCATGGATGGGTTTGAAGAACAGGAGCACTTGGCATTGAATTTGATCAAAATGAAACAAAGGCATCATCCTGGATCATGAAGGAAGTAACACAAGAGGATGGAAAACATAAGTGGCTAACTTTTTATTACTAAGACAAAGGTTCTGGTCCAATTGAAATTCAAAGTGAACTATATCTGATGGATTTAACTCAGTTGGAACAGATTAGATAGATTCGATTTTTCTACATGCCGATAATAATGCTCAGGGAAGGACTAAGGAATGGACGAGATCAAACACACAGCCTCCTTGTAAACACACCTGTGCACAGCACTCAGAGTGTACACATAATAGTCGGCATACCTCTCCTCATGAGGTTTAGATTGTTGAAAAGGTGTTAACGCAATTTACAATGGGGTTGTGTTTTTTATTTGCAGGGCAAATAGGAAAGGACTTTTGATCCAAAACCTTCCCAATGCAGAAGCAAGACATAATCTTCAGGGCAGGAAAGATAAAGAAAAATAGAATCTGCATCTCCTTTTGAAGATTCCAGCTCTAGCTGCCAAGAATAACAGAACAAATAGATTCCTGTGAGAGGATAAGCACCTTTTCAATCCTAGGAGCTTTGTCATTTTTCAAAACTAGCACATTTTTCATAGTTTGCCATGGTGATCTTCAAGTGGATAAATGGATATGGTCAGGAGCAAGTTAATTCCCATCTAGTCCCTTTTTTAAGGATAACGGATATCCTCAAAGAGAAGTGGCAAAAGGCAATGGTAGGTGAAGAAAATAAAGGCATAGTCAGAAAATGAGTGGATTCAGAAACCAATTAAAATAAAGCACAGCTTTAAAAGATTCCTTAAACTATTCACATGTTGCACTACTGGAAAACCAATGGTTTCTCTCAGCCCTTCCTTCCTAAATGTTTTGTTTTTGTTTCCAGAAATAACAGGTTTAATTAAATGGACAAGATACACTCAAGTGATCCAGACTAATGCACGCAGGGATTTTGAAGTCACTTAGAAGATTTTAGAAAGGAGTTTGATTTGCTGGGCTCAGATACTAATGAAGAAAGCTGGTCTTCAGGGAAAGAGCATGAACGCTGCGTATGGCTCTGTTACTGCTGTCAAAGCCAGTTATTACATTATTGGGAAGGAATGGTTTTGAAAGTAGCAAACATTAAGTAAACTGGAAAGGAAATTAGCTTTATTAAACTCCTTATATGTGCCAAGATGCTTTCACATGCATTATTTCAATTAAATCTTAAAACAACCCCGAGGAAATGGATATTATTGCCCATTGTTAAGACACATAAGCCAAGAATTTAAGAAAGCCAAGAATAGTAGGTCATGTGAGCCCAGGGCATCTCATGGCAAATCCAGTTCCCTTTCCATTACATTGACTTGGCCTCCATGGTAATGAAGATGCATGGTCAGTAAATGGTGCCCCTGAGCAAGAGATCAAGGTGTCTGGTAATGCACTAAAAATATTCTACCCTTTTAATTCAAAACAGCAATATCCTTGAACAGCCCAGTTAGAACATGTTTATATGTTAAGGATTGTAATGCAACATCAAGCATTCAACAGAATTCAACGGAAACGGTCACAAAATGTTGACAGTAAGATTTACTGAACTTGAATACAAATGCTAGTTTCAGGAACACATAATGTGACCTTAAGAATTATTTTTGTATGAGAAGGGAAAAAAGAGAGAGAGAGAGAGCTGCAAATCAGTCAAGGCCACTGGAACTATCTCAAAATGTTGCTAATCTGTGATTAGAAATTTGAAAACCACCTGTATAAAAATCTTAAGCTTCAAAAGGTATAAATGCATTATACATGTCAGTACTAGTACCGTCTTTTTCTATAAGCCACAAGGATAATGAATGAAGCTTAGCACATACTAGAAGTAGGTCAGACTAGCTTATATTTTATTACTACACAGAATAGCACCCTGGCAAGTCACATGGGTTTTTAACATCGGACTTTAAGTCAGGAGACTTGGGCTCCAGTCCTATTAACATGAGATTTTTCAAGTGAATTGGTCTTTCTTGGCTCCAGTTTCCCAGATGTCATATACAAATAGACTCTAATACACACTTGCACTTATGAGGATGTATAGTAAGTGCATTCACAATATGTATTTTTGAATGAATTTATAAAATAAGGAGTTGGGTTAGATTTTTTCTAAGGTCCCATAATATTCTAACTTTTTATTAACTGGGATTTACTGAACATATCCAGATACCGGATTCTTCCAGAAGTTATTCAAAATACAATACGAGGATAAATAAACTTTTCTCCAAGTTCTCTGCCAAGGACACAAAGCAGGTCAGACTTTTTCAGCTAAACAAATGTGACTGGAAATTGGATATGAAGTGTAAAGAGAAAGGGGGATAGATTTACAAAGAAGCTAGAACATCTACATAAGACTTCCCATGAATAACGTGTTATGTCATAGGAAGGGTACAGAGACAGAAGCCAGCACATAGATGGGATTCATTTCTGGTTCTAGCACTAAACACCTCCATGCCTTTGGCTGTCATTTATTCTCTCTGGTTCTTAGTTTCCTGTAAAATGAACTGCAGCATTATACTATAGAGGTAAAATGAGGGATGGGCCAAAATGTCAAATAGCCAGGAAAAACAGACCTTTGAGGAAAATCCACATTGTGAAAAAAAGCACCATATTCAACCAAACAGAAAACCTGATGCCCATGTAATCATATCGGTGTGATGAGCAGAAGGAAATTTCCTTATTATGATGATGATGATTTCCCAGTAATTTTATGTTTATCCATAAAACAAAGATAAAACTAGTATGAAAAATATCAGAGTTCTTTGCAATGAGAAAGACCATCCCCCAAATACTCCTTTCAGTCTGTTTACATATATAAAAAGTAGGGGTCTGGAATAACTAAAATGCAGAAAGCTGGGTAAAAAGAAAACAGAAAGAGATGGCAGATAAAAATTTAAATATTATTCTACTACTACAAAAAGGAGTGGGTCTGAATGTACTGGTGTTAAAAGATGATTTTTATATTGCATTAAAAAACAACTTATAGAACAAAACATGGATTTGTTTTAAATTTATATATGGTATATATATATACACATATATATGTATATATATGTGTGTGTGTGTATGTGTATATATGCACTATATATATATATATATATATATATATATATATATATATAATGAAAATGTATTTAAAAATTCTGAAAACTGGTCCCCACTGGGGAAGTTACCAGGACTGGATACTGGGTGAAAGAAGTGATGTGAAAGCAATTTCCACATTTACTGCATATACTTCATATTATATGGACTGTACCCAGTGAGAATATATGTATGCATTACACTGTCATTTAAAACATAATTTTAGAGACACTAATAAAAAAAAGAAACAAAAAGAACATGGGCTACGGAGTCAAATAGCGCTGGGATTTATCCTAACCCTATTCCTTATTAGCTCTGTATATTTGAATAAGTTAATTAACTTTTCTCACTGACGTTCTTATCATAGAACAGAGATAAAAATAACTGCCTTACAGTGTTGTGGTAGGGATTAAAGATAATGTATGTAAAGCACTTGGAACATATTCAAAATTTAATAAATTGTAATCATTATTATATGAAGAAGATAGATGAGATCATCTTGGTTTTATTTTTATGGATCAATGAAATAGATTCTCATTAGAACCCTTTATTGCCTGATACAAACCCCTCTCCTCCTGCCCACTTGGTTAAACAACAAAAAAAAACTTTGGAGGATGGGAAAGAAGAGTCTAGAAGAGGAGTGACAGAATGGATGCAGCCACACAGCCTTCTGGGGCACCTCTCCGTAGCATGTGCAGATCGTAGCGGAAAGGTAAGCGTTGCACGGGGTCTTTGCTCCTGAAAAATCTGCAGCCGTGTGGCACGTGGAAGGAGAGATGAAAGGATGAGTAGAGACTTGAAGATGCTTCCTATGGCCGCGTTCAACATCCCGTTGCACAATTCTCTCTCCTTGTGGCTTTTTCCTCCTTTCCTCACTCCCCCTTGGAGATGTACTCAGCGGGAAAGGAGAGAGGCTGTGATTTGAGGCTGCTGGTCATCCGACCAACCAGTCTCAGCTAAACCATCAAGATCAAACCACGGAAAATGCCTCTCAGTCTGTGAGGCTTTTCCTGGCAGGAAAAGCAAAGCAGCACAACTGACACAAAGTGAAGAGAAGGGGGTACCCGGCCTCCTGCAAACTAATGTAATGATGGCTCAGAAGAAAGATTGGAACTTGGCAGAAGGAAGGAAACATGGATGAAATACCAAGGCCTGTTTAATATATCAGGGGACAAATAGGTATTTTTGCTTTCAGTTAGAACCAACAAATAAATGAAAATGGCCCAGAGGCCCTGGACCTAAGGAAAGGAGATGATCAAGGATATAATGGTGAGTGCCCTCTGGAACTCTATTCCTCCCTGTTTACGATTACGGCCACAAATACACTTTTTAGTCAAATTTCTTACAATTCCTACCTATTCAGGGTCACCCTTAGCTCACATAGTATGTAAAGAAAAACGCACTCCTTCCTCTGGGCAGATGAACCTATGCCAGAGAGGACGGCTATGCAAGCAGAGTATGGGCTGGACTTCAGCCCTACTTGCGCCTTTGGTTTGGCACCTTTATGCAGTGAACAACCTGCACAACACTATGCAACAGCCCTACTCTCATT
>NC_058403.1:85448820-85449291 GCF_002201575.2 Neomonachus schauinslandi | reverse complement strand
GACAGATGTTGGCGGGGATGCGGAGAAAGGGGAACCCTCCTACACTGTTGGTGGGAATGCAAGCTGGTGCAGCCACTCTGGAAAACTGTATGGAGGTTCCTCAAAAAGTTGAAAATAGAGCTACCATATGATCCAGCAATTGCACTACTGGGTATTTACCCCAAAGATACAAAAGTAGGGATCCGAAGGGGTACGTGCACCCCGATGTTTATAGCAGCAATGTCCACAATAGCCAAACTGTGGAAAGAGCCAAGATGTCCATCAACAGATGAATGGATAAAGAAGATGTGGTATATATATACAATGGAATATTATGCAGCCATCAAAAGGAACGAGATCTTGCCATTTGCAACAACGTGGATGGAACTGGAGGGTATTATGTTGAGTGAAATAAGTCAAACAGAGAAAGACATGTATCATATGATCTCACTGATATGAGGAATTCTTAATCTCAGGAAACAAACTGAGGGC
>NC_058403.1:85265849-85448720 GCF_002201575.2 Neomonachus schauinslandi | reverse complement strand
AAGAAGAAGAAGAAGGTAGCAGGAGGGGAAGAATGAAGCGGGGGAAATCGGAGGGGTAGACGAACCATGAGAGACGATGGACTCTGAAAAACAAACAGGGTTCTAGAGGGGAGGGGGGTGGGAGGATGGGTTAGCCTGGTGGTGGGTACTGAGGAGGGCACGTTCTGCATGGAGCACTGGGTGTTATGCACAAACAATGAATCATGGAACACTTCATCTAAAACTAATGATGTAATGTATGGGGATTAACATAAGAATAAAAAAAAAATTAAAAAAAAAAAAAAAAAAAAAAATACTTCAAGAGGAACTGGACTGCAATAAAGATTAAAAACAGAAGAGAACATGACTTTTTTTCACAGTCTATAAATCAGAATCCAAATAAAATTCACACACTACAACTGGTAAATAATGTTTTTTAAGTCTCATTTAATCTACAAGTTCCTTCTCTATCTTATCTTAGCAATTATTTATTAAAGACTCCAGGTTGTCTGTCCTCAAAGTCTCAATTTCAATGATTGCATTCCCACTATATTTTATAACATTTCTTCTGTTCTCTTTGTTTTCCATAAATTGCTCATTGGCTCCAGAGGATTGATCAGATTCAAGTTTGGGGGTTTCTTGACAAGACTAATTCATAATTGATACTGTGACTGGCTTTCTTTTTTGATGACAACAGTCATTGATGATCAAAGTCTAGGAACTTTGGCTTCTTAGGAGTTGAAAAATTATAATAGTTTAATTCTAATATCCCATCCTCTTTAATTAGGTGAAAGGCTTCTATAAAGAGAAACTTTACTTCACCTACTATTTGGCTTCCCAATGCTTTAGTTAATATTGAAAATGTAGGATAAATGATTATTTCCCTATACTGAACAATTTTCAAAGTAATAAGTTTGTTTCCTAGCATCTTCTAATGGTAACCAGTTAGTTTTTTAAAATAATACTGTGAAATCACAAATGAAACATATTTGCTATATTTCCATCTATTTTATTATTATTATGATTGATAGTCAGATTGTTCTTTCTTTGCATCTTTAAGTCAGTTCCTAAATCTTTTTGAAATGATCCTGATAGTCTTTGATAGATGCCTTGTTACTTGGTATGATTCTTCTTGCATAGCACCTGCTCTAGATCTGGAATCAGCTAAGGAAACTTCAACCCTTTTTTTAGGGACAATGCTGGCATTTTCACCAGCAATCTTGGTCCACTCTGAACACTGATTACATCCCTGCACCTCACCCCAGCCCTACACCTCTAAGTGACTTGGGAATGAAATGAGGGTCTGGCTGGTCCTCATGAATGTGAGAACAGATAGGTTCAGGCTCAAAGATGGCTGAAGGTCGGGAATGTCTATGACAAAAATTACTTGGTAATAATAATAAAATAATGGTATTACAATCTGAAGTGCCTATTTTGACATACTGTGTCAAAATGTCCTGCTGTAAGGCTACTAACCAGTTAGGAGGCTATTCGAGGAATCTAGACAGATAGCATGATAGACACTAGAATCAAACTGACCTGGATGTGAATACCAGATCTGCCATTTAAAAAAGTTGTATGACCTTCAGATTATTTACTCTCTCTAAGCCTCAGTTTCCTCTTCCATAAAATAGGGTAGTTGTCAATGCGATGCACATAAAACACAGGACTCATCACACGGCAAGTACTCAATAAATGAAAATAATTATTGTTCTTGATGATGTATTATTGTTGCAAAAATTGATGTAGTGACAGAAGGTAGATTTGGAAATAGTTCAAAACACTAGCCACTAGACACATGTGCCTATTGAGCATTTCAAATGTGGTTAGTCCACATTGCCATGTGTTACAAGTATAAAATATGCACTGAATCTTAAAGCCTTAGTTTTTGTAAAAAGTGTAAATTATTCCATTAATCATTTTTATTTTATTACATGTCAACAATATTTGGGGTATATTAGGTTAAATAACATTTATTATTATAATTAATCTCTATAGTTTCTTTTTATTCTTTTCATTGTGACTTTTAGAAAACTTAAAATCACATATGTGGTTCATATTATACATTTATTGGACAGTGGTTCTCTAGAGACAGTAAGAAATTATATATAAGAATTTGGAGACTGAGTGATGAGGCATGAGGGACAGGAAAATCACTTCTTTCATTCATCCCTATATATTTAACATCTTCTAATATGAAGCAACTTTTAATCAATGCTTCTAAATGGATTGGTGTCTATTTTTTCAAGAAACCAACCATATGCATTGGCTGCTTTTCCCTACTTGAAAAGGGACCGTTCGTCTGGGTCTTGATAACAGATGTTGGACAAGGTAAACAAATCAGTTCCTTTTGGGGAGAGATTTACGTTGATTAGTACCCATGATGTCCCAGAAATTTGACATGTCTTCTCACTTAATACTGAAAATACTGAAACAATTTTTGGAGGCATTACAACCTTCATTTTTACAGATAAGGAAATTGAGATTCAGAGAGGTTAATTAACTCATCCCATGTCAGAGAGCAAGGAAGAAATGAAAGTAAGAGGTAAAAGTGATTCCCATCTGCCTCCTTGATCCATGCTGCCTCTTTCCAATTTGTATAGTCATTTAGAGGTAAATGTGTGGGTTGAAGAATAACTAGGATTCTAATTTCTGACCCTCACTCATCTTCTTAGGTGGTTTCTCTTAGTCTCCTAGGTTCTTAGTCCCTGATATGGAACCCAAAATCATATAGGCAACAAACAGAAGATTCAAGCTCTTTAAGCAAACTATCCCAAGGTATTTATATTATTTATATTGTAATTATCCTCAGCAACTGAATTATCATATCAGGTATTTTCCAGACAATAGTAAAATCATAGATTTAAAAAAGGACTATCTAATTTCATATTTATTCACCATAAAGTCTAAATAGTTTGAATGGGTTTTTCTTCAACTTGTAGCCATCAAAAAGGAATCACTATTTCTGCTGCTGATTTTTTTTTTCTTGTATCTTTAAGTACAGTTCCTTCCACTGGATCAAAGTATGATTTAGAATTTTAAAAATATTTTCCTTTGCCAGCTTAGTGCCTTTGCATTGTAAAAACCTACTTTTGTAATTAGACACATTTGCCTTTTATCTAAGTCTTTAAAAACTTTATCCAAGAAAACCCCAAACCACCAAGCCTCAATATTGGCATATGCCCTAGAATATTTCTGATATCTCTTCCAGCTAGTATTCAATGATTTTTTTGGAATTCTATTTCAAATCCCTTCATTAGGATAATGGTCTTAATTTGGCATATTAAGTATATTAGGATATATAAATAAACATTTGTTTTTGTACACATAAATAAATAGCTACATATAAATAAATAGCTGCCAATAATGTCAGGTTCGTTATTTTAACTAATCCTCACAACAAATATTGAGGGATGCATCATATTTCCATTTCATAGGTAAGGAAATTGAGACTCAGAGAAGTTAATTAGCTTGTATCCAATGTAATATTGATAGCAAAAGGGCAGAAATGGAGCTTGAACTCAAGTTTTCTCTGCTTTCAGAGCTCATGGTTTCTATTCCATTTAGCAATTAAAGACAAGGATAAATCAAAGGAATGGTCCTGTTGGCAAAAAGAAAGAGCTGGGATACTCAATTTGGGGCTGAGAACAGCAAGTTCAGCAAGTAGAATTTTACATGTATTATCAGTAGTCAGTTCAGAGAGCCTACTGGGAGAGGCCATGGACAAATAGAGTTCATTCAGTGACCACCACAGCTGGACCTATGAACCATATGTTTTTGCCCCCAAAATATCTCTCTCACCAGTCTGCTAGAGCATCTAAAATTTCAACTATCATAGCTCCCCCTTGGGATAGAGTGATGGTTTAACAATTGGGTTAGAGATGGGCTGTATGGGGAGGCAGCCTAGGGAGTAGGAGAAATTAGTAGAAGAGTCTGTTGGAATCCTAACATCAAAACAAAGTTTGTACCCAAGATGTCCAACTCTACAGCAATGCCTGGGTCTACAGAAAACCTTTTCAAGGATCACTGGGGGGGCTTTCATTTTGCCGTCTTACTTGGCGCTTAATCTCTCCTCCGTCTACTTTACTAGTTTTCCCATGAGTATTACTGAAGACTTCATTTAAGAAATTAATAGAATGTAAAATAGAAATTATATCTCACCAAAGAAAAATTAGAAGTCAAGTCGTAGGAACAGACCTTGGCTGCAATTCTCCAAAGCAGAACGAAATAAAATTTTTCAGATGAAAGGAAACTTAGACTCATCTCTTTCAATTCCCTCATGTTATATATGAGGAATTAGAGGCCAGGAGGCAGAAGGGCTCTCAAAACCTCAAAAGAGGTTGAGAGAGCGTGGGTTTCAGGGTTAGACAGGCTCGGATTGAAAATCGGACATCATCACTTAATAACTCTGTGACTTAAGCCTAATAACTTACTTTTCTGATTATCGCTTTCCTTCTTTGGTAAATATTGAGAGCTCTCCTACAGGTTACAGAATTAAATGAAACAATGCCTATAAATGCATTATTTATATAGGTCTGGAGAAGAACCTCATACCTTTATATTTATTATTGGCAATTCTAGCTCTTCTCTGTAAAAAAGCTATTATAGTTTGGCATCCTTGATTTTCAACTGAAATAGAAGAATTAAACCACATTCACCGAGAAGAGATGGATGGTCTCAGCATAAATCTGTCATTTGTACCAATCTGAGGCACACGTGAGTTATGAGCAGGTTTTCTTACACCAGCTGTGTATGTGTGATGCCCAACAGAGTGAATGTTTAACAATTAAACCAGTTTTAAATATGTAGCATAGAAGGAATCAAACTGAACATCAGTTGTGATTATCCGCTTGAAAAGCTCATTAAGAAATGAATTATGGAATACTGGACTAATTAAGCCCATGTAGAAATGTGTATTCCATTTCTACATAAGACTTTTTTTTTTTAAATGACTCAAGCAGAAGGGCTTGATGTATTGGTATGGCAATTTGGGGAAAAAAATTTCTACTATTTCCTCCAAATGAAAAACACTAACATTTACCGAGTGCCTAGTCAATGCCATACATTATTTCAAATTATCTGCATGGTGAATCTTTACGATATCTGTTATTACTCTGATTTTCTTGATGAGGAAAATGAGGCTCAGGGAAGTCTAACAATGTATTTAGGTTACATAATTACTGCGTTGTAGAGCTGGGATTTCAACCTGAAACTAATTTCAAAGCTTTTTCAACTAAGCCCTGAGATAGTCATTTTTGATGTAGATATAATGCAAAACTTACGTCATTACACACATGCATAACAATCTTATATTAAAGGCCCCCATGCACACCCGTCTGACCAGTCTGTCCCCTCCTCTAGACCATAAGGTCCACAAAAAAAGGGTCATACGTGCTGTGTTCACCAACATATCCCTAATACCTACCTCGGTGCCTGCTGTATGTTACATCTTCAATAATAAGTTTTTGCTAATGAAGAAATGAATACTGAATTAACTAAAAGAATAAAGTTCAGTTCCACAGTCATCTTTTCACGGGTGGCAACACTGAGGAAAAAGGAGTGTTTTGCCTTTGTTCATACAATTACTCAGCTACAGAGTGAAGATTAGAAGCCCAGAGCCTCTGAAGTGCTAAGCTCAATGAGCCAAGTCAGCAGCAGGCTAAAGGACAGGTCCATTATTTAACTGGGGCTACATCCTCCTGAAGCAGAAGTCAAACACATCCTGATTACATGAACAACAGTTGCCCCACATATGTGACAGAGGTCGCAAGTAACTCCCACACCCATCTCTAGCCAGAGGAGTCTGTACATTGTCAACCCAGCTGTTGAAAAGTAGTCTGAAATAATAATTCACAGAACCCATTTTCTTTTATTTGATTCTTCTCAAAAAGGCCATTAGTGTTCAGCAATACACTTCTTTACCTCTACCACGGAGCCGCAAACAGAGCCATTCACTCAGTCTTTCAGGCATCAAACTGGGAAAGAAAGGTCTTTCACATTCCTGTTAGGAGGCATTGTCCAGAGACTTTTCTTTTCTTTTCTTTTCTTTTTTAATTTTATTTTATTATGTTATGTTAGTCACCATACAATACATGAGGAAATGATCCACGATTCATTGTTTTCGTATAACACCCAGTGCTCCATGCAGTATATGCCCTCCTTAATACCCATCACTGGGCTAACCCATCCCCCCACTCCCCTCCCCTCTAAAACCCTCAGTTTGTTTCTCAGAGTCCATAGTCTCTCATGGTTCATCTCCCCCTCCAATTCTCCCCGTTCATTTTTCCCTTCCTTCTTTTAATGTCCTCCACGCTATTCCTTATGTTCCACAAATAAGTGAAACCATATGATAATTAATTTTCTCTGCTTGACTTATTTCACTTAGCATAATCTCCTCCAGTCCCATCCATGTTGATGTAAAAGTTGGGTATTCATCCTTTCTGATGGCTGAGTAATATTCCATTGTATATATGGACCACATCTTCTTTATCCATTCATCTGTTGAAGGACATCTTGGCTCTTTCCACAGTTTGGCTACTGCGGACATTGCTGCTATGAACATTGGGGTGCATATGGCCCTTCTTTTCACTACATCTGTGTCTTTGGGGTAAATACCCAGTAGTGCCATTGCTGGGTCATAGGGTAGCTCTATTTTTAATTTTTTTTGAGGAACCTCCACACTGTTTTCCAAAGTGGCTGTACCAACTTGCATTCCCACCCACAGTGTAAGAGGGTTCCCCTTTCTCCACAACATCTCCAACATTTGTTGTTTCTTGCCTTGTCAATTTTTGCCATTCTAACTGGTGTAAGGTGGTATCTCAATGTGGTTTTCATTTGAATTTCCCTGATAGCTAATGATGATGAACATTTTCTCATGTGTCTGTTAGCCATTTGTATGTCTTCTTTGAAGAAGTGTCTGTTCATGTCTTCTGCCCATTTTTTGACTTGATTATTTGTTTTTTGGGTGTTGAGTTTGAGAAACAGTCAACAAAACAAAGAGGCAACCCACAGAATGGGAGAAGATATTTGCAAATGACACTACAGATAAATGGCTGGTATCCAAGATCTATAAAGAACTTCTCAAAGTCAAGAGACTTTTCAAGAGTACTTGCTAGTCCCCCAAATGATACTAACATTTAGGGGGCAGATAGAGAAACAGGAACCCAACAAAGAAATGGAAGGAGCAGCTAGAGAGTGAGAAAGAGAAACAAGAGAGCATTATCCTATGCATCAAGTTTGTAAAGCATTTTTAGAAGTGGAAAATGACCAACAATATTAGGATCAAATTCAGTAAGCTGAGCAAGTTAAGTAAGATGTGAAGAGACAAGTAACTATTAGATATGCCCACTGGGAAGTCACAGCACCCTTTAGAAAGAGCAGTTGTGGTAGAGTGAATGTTGATTTATTATCCTGACTCCTCCATAGATGGTGCACTCCTTAGAAGCAGATACGGTGGCGTGGTGCCCCCATCACCCAGTACTGTGCCTGGCACCTACAAGACATGTAAGAAATGCCATCAAATGGACACCCAAATGAATTAAAACAAGACGAAGTAGTTTATTTTGAGAAAAAAACATCCCCAAGACATTTAAAACTGCTCTTAAGATGGACCAGTGTTTTCTAAATTCAATCACTAGGTCTAAAATTATCACCATACATTTGGCTTCTCCCTCCAAAGGCCCTGAAGCCAAAACAACTCAGTTCCTATGGAGAACATATAATTTGCCATCTGCAAAGATAAAGTCTCACAGATTAGAAGCATTCCTAAATTTCTGTGCTCAGAGTGACCTTTTAAGTTGCTGCTGTGATGTCATTAGTGTTACAATTTTACGCAAGATTAGACATGTAATTATGTGTTAAATAGTTCTGCTGGCTCCTGCTTGCTGTTTAATAAAGCAGAGTGAGCTAAGAGCATCCCATATGCATAGCTCAAGGCCACTGACACCAGAAAACTGCATCCGCATGCTCTTTCCCTGCCTCATATGCCACTTGTCCTTGCGGCTGTCACCTCAAGGCCTCGACATGGGTACCAGTGGAGAAGCCACTGCACAGAGTAGGACTCAGAACTGTTACTCCCCCGCTGAAGCTTCTAGAGACAGGAGGAGTCTCCATAAAGGATTCAACTGAAATGAAATCAGAACCTGAGCATTTGTAACAATTGTTTCTTACCCTGTCTGCAACCCCAGTGCAGGATCCCCAAACAGCTTTTTCCAAAACTCCAAAGCCAGGGCCCCACCCCAAAGGTTCTACTGGTCTGGCTGGAGACCCAGTATTTTTCAGACATTTCCCCAGATGATTGTAAGGTGTGGCCAGGGTTCAGGGACACTCTCTTTCTGCTCTTCTTGCTCAGGATAGGTATCAGAACTTAATATGAATGAGGAAGTACTTCAGATTTTATTATCTCAGTATCTGAGAAAACTGTTTTTCCTCTATTGAGAGTGCCACTGACCCATAGGAAAAAAAAAATCAATAATCTCGATGTACAAGTAAAAAGCAAGTTAATTGGATTTTTTTTTTTAAAAAAAAAAAAGATAAAATCCAGTCCATTTGCTATCAAAACTAATAACAGAGGAAAAAAGAAAGAAACTGATGTTTAGTATGTTCCTACTATGTGCCTCAATCCTACTTTAGGTATTTTGTGTCTGTTATTTCATCAATTCTCCAAGCAACCCAGAAAAACAAATGTCACCATTCCCATTTTTACAGCTGAGGAAACAAGGATGTAGTGGTGTTCAAGTGACTTGTCCAAAGTCACATAGTTGGTAGGTGGTGATGCCAGGAGGCAAACAAATGCATAGGCCCCATCTGCTCTCCTGGGACCATGCTGCCTTTCTAAAGAAAACCTTACTGGATGATAATTCAGCGAGCAATAGAACTTTCTGCCCAAGTCACTGAAAAAAGACAGAGGGAGCAGGAGAGTCAGGAGAAGGAGCAAGAGGAAGTGGGAGTGGGAAGAGGGAAGGACATCTGGAGCTCAGGGAAGTGTCAGGAAGGAGCCACAGCTGCACCCAGGAGCAGTGAGCCCAGCGCAGGAGGCCAAAGTCATATTGACAATCATGTTTTCAAATGGATAGTGAGATGGTCGGGCAGCAAACATAACCAGGGTGGCATTGTGTGAACTGCCTTGTACCATAAAGGTGCGTAAGGTGCAGCCCTGCCCTGCATTACCCACAGCCTAGCAGGGGAGGTAGATTTGTGTACAAGCAGGGTAGAGCATGCTTTGCTCTAACAGATGTTGAATACCAAGAATTGAGAGCAGAGCAGAGGAAGCTGCCAACCTGGGTCAAAGAAAGGCTTCACAGAAGAGGTGACATCTGAGCCAGCCCTGGAAACAAAGGCTCTCATTCACCAGGTGGGGAAGGGAGGCAGAGAGAAGGCGCAAAAGGAGTCAAGGAAGTAGAAACCCACGAGGGGTGTGCTTGAGATGGAAAGAGGCCCTTTGTAGGTACCTGACCCAAAGAAATTGTTACAGTCTCGCGGATAACCTGCTTTCATCCAAGGCTGAGATGGCATCTTTTAGGGTTGCTGGTTTTCCGACTTCATTCGTCTGCAGTCATACGGTCATGGCTCTGCCAGGTTCACTGAAAGTCCTAGGTCACTTCATGATGGAATTGGATCCAGGCTGCCTCCCGCTGCCCATAGCCCATGCCTCTGCTAACGCAGGTCTCTGCTGATGCTAGGATTCCAAATTACAAAGTTGTAGAAAGTGCTTTTTTGTCTCTTTATCGCTTTCCTAATCACAACTCAAATGAGATGTTCCTTGTCTTAGAAAGTGAGCGGAGTTGAGGTAATTATTTAACAGTTCAAGAGGACTGCCTTTGAGCCGAGAAAACCTCCAAACCAGCTTCCATTAACATATCCTGGGTGTTTCTTTGAAGCCTGGAAATTTTTTCACCTTCCACAGAACCTTTATACTGTTGTCCTTAAAGCAGCTACTCCCTTTCATTTTAATTAACAACAAACCTAGCAGGGTTTAAATAATAGTTTGTCTTTATGAAAGAAAACTGGGCTGGAGAAACTCCAAATCCACTTATTGGACTAACCCGAGGAGTCATTAAGTCCTTTCCAACAAGCTTTAGACAGTTAATTAGAATGAATACGTCTTTCGTCTTCCCCTTTCCATATCATCTTAAAACAACAGAGCAAGGGTGCCACGCTAGAATAATGACACATAGTCTGAAAGTATCCTAAGTATATTAAAATCATTGCAGCTCCTTTCCCTTGGAATGATTTCAAAGCATTTATAATATGCATGGTGTGTCTATGAAATGCTGGTTAATAACCAGTAACAAGGCAGGACCTCAGTAATTTATTGCTTTACTTTAACTCAAGACTGTGTCACTTTTCCATCTACTCCACATCCCTCGTCCTTAAGGAGTGACTAAGGTGAGCAGAAGATTCCGCCAGAGTCAGTGTTGAAATAACTTCCTGGAAGTTTAAGTCAATCATTCTTATGGAGTAGGTCATTCAACGTAGATTCAAATCATTCTTATTTCCTGAAGGCTAACTGGCTTTAATAATGGATTTAATCTCTATCTTATTTTATATGTTTTAAAGATCTTCAAAAAGGAACGTAACCAACTTTAAATATCTCAGATCCAAGTCATTTAAAGAGCTAGCAGATTTGACTTCTAAGCCCTTCTAAAACTGGTGAGGGCATCCATTTAGGTGTATCCTTTAATTCCCACCATTTATCCTAGGAGACTGGGGATGGGAGGATGACTTCTTGCATCTATACGGGTTACCAAGCCCCTGCTATCCCCTTGGCCTCTGTTCCTTCTATCTCCGATGCTGACCCCAGGGTTGCAGAAGGAGATCTATTCCTAGACCTCATCCCAGAAAGGCAGTACACAATGCCTTGAATATGCCTAGATTCACTCTACTATTTACTGAATCACAAAATGGTGGAGCTGAGAGCAATCGTAAAGGTTCTCTGTTTCACACTTTCTATGTTACAGATTGAAAACAGCCAAGCCCTAGTAAAGTTAAGTGACTTTCTTAAGGCCACACAGCTAGGTAGTGACAAAATTGGGCCTCTAGCCAACCACTCACTCTAAGACCATTGCTCTGGCCCTTGCTGCTCAGTGTTTTCTGCAGACCTTCAACATCAGCATCACCTGAGAGCTGTTAGAAATGCAGAAACTCAGGCCCCACCCCAGACCCCACTGAATCAGAATCCCCCAGGTAATTCATATGCATGTTACAGTTTGAGAATCACTGGGCTAAGACCATAATATATCTTTCTACAGAGAGCATGAAAATTGGAAGCAGGCAGACATTGGTTTTGGAGCATGGCTTCACTTTTTCTAAATCTGAGCAAATATCTCAATCTCCTGGAATCATCATTTGTAATCTGGAAATAATAGCACCATCCACCTTGCAGCTTTCATAATATCAGCACAACATAAATGTATGCATATACATCTCATGATATATGCATAAATAATATATGCAAAGTGCCTGACATGTAGTAGCTAATATATCATATAATAGCTAATATTTCCAGTATCATGCCTCCCGTTAAGATAGTGTTCAACCAAAAGGAAAGCCACAAGTGATTGTGAATCATGAAGAAATCACTTTCCTTCCTTCCTTTGTTCCATTAGCTCAATATTATTTTAACTTTCAGATGTGATTATGATTCTATGATATTTCATGTTTCTAAATCCCTAAAAAATGATTATTATGTAGAAAATAAATTATAATAGCTAACTACTTTTAGTGCTATGCTTGGAGATGAAAAAATTAAACCCATAAGCCGAATCCTAACCAAGAGAACACAACATTCCTCCAAGAGCTTGACTCTGGATCCTGTAAACCTGGCCTCCAGGAGCCAGAGAGTATCTGCTTGGTCTTCTGCTTCTGTGACTTCCTCAGAGGCTCGGCCACCATGGAACAAACCCACAGCTTTGGCAACAGCAGAGCATATTTAAAAGTTGATGTTTCATCACCAATATGTCACATCTGTCAGCATCAAGGAAAACAGTTTGAATAGGAAAGGAGAAATAGAATTTTAGTATCTAAATCTGAACCAAAATTTTGGAAAAATACAGTGTAGTACAGGGTGTGAAACCATACCAAAATTAGATTTGTGGGGAAGGAATATGATGTTAACACCAATTAGAAAGCCATGTTTCCCTATGGCGGTGGCTCTCAACCCTAGCAGTGCATTAGAAACAATGAGGAACCTTTTGAAAAACTTGATTTTAATGTGCAGCCAGGTTTGAGAAGCACTGCTCTGTAGCAACAGAAACCTTATTTAAGAGAGTCAGTCCACTAAAGCTATTGGTTGCTGTTGATACAGAGTTCCCAAACTTAAGGTATGGATTTAACTTCAGTGTGTTCCCGTCTAGGTCTTTCCACCACTCCTCCAGGACTTCCACCATAAGGAAAGGAGCCCCTGGACCAACATCCTCTAAGATGTTTATATGGACCAGTGGCCGGACCTCTTCATCTTACAGACATGATGAGAAAAGGTAAATCACGGGGATTCGGGGGGCTTTTCAGAATCATTTAACCTGACTACACAGACAGCATGCCAGTAGGAAAGCATGAGGCAACTGAGCTTTGTGTTTCACAAGTGTTAACATGGGATGGGCTCTACACCAAGGGAGTAGGCTTTCTGAAACTTTGGCCTTTCCCCTTGCACTCTCTGTGCAGTTTTGCAAAGGCTGTTCCTTGTCAGAAATGCGCTTCACCCATGCACATCCACACCCACTCATCACTTGGCTAGCTCCAGTCCTACTTTCAGATATCCATTCACTCACAGCCTCCCACCATCATCTTGACCAGCACAGACTTTGTGGTTTACTCGCCTTTGAATTTCCAGCCCCCACCACTGCACCTGGCACACAGTAAATGCTCAGTAAATACTGAACCAAAATGATGAAAGTTGCATTTCAAGGACACATGGCAGGGTAGGAAAGCAGAAACTATGTGAGGATGAAAAGAGGATGGACAAGTCCATGGAGCCCTCAAAGTCCTTAGAAGAATAGTCTCGGGTAAGGGAGGAATGGAGGATTGAGAAGAAAGATTGAAAGGCAAAGTCTATGTTCATAAAAGACAAAATGACAATTACACAGCTCAGTCCAGCCCCCCCCCACCCCCACCTGGGTTTAGGGAATAAATCCATTCATAAAATTCTCTGGCCATTTTTAAATATTCGTTTTTTTCTCCGTTTATTTTCTTCTCCTTCTCTCTTTTCTCATTGACCTTACACTATTTCTTGGGTTTGGTGAAGTTTAAAACACCACTATCTATACCAGCATATTGCAACTTTGCAGAATCCGATAGAAACCAGGCTTGATAAATGATGCTGGACACAAGAAGGAACCTGAGGGAGGTTTACCTGAATGCAGTTTTGAGAACTGGTACTTTTATTTTTCCTTTTAAAGTATTACCCTAGAGAGGAAATCCTTTGAAAAATTCTGAAACCAAAATTGTTCTTTGCATTAACTATATATTACAGCAAAAAAAACTTGGAAGCAACTTTAGTATTTATAATAGAAAATCTGTTAAATAAATCATGGAATGTAATATATCACTTAGCACTTAAAAATGCTTTGACATAATAGTAACTGAAAAATCAAGTTGCAAAATTACATACAAACTATGATTGCAGCAACAAAAATATGTATACATAGGAAAAAGCCGGGAAGGAAAAACATGTTTTTCACTTCTCCATTTTCCAAGTCCTTTGTAATGTGTTATACTACCTTAATTATGGGAAAAATAATGATATGATGTTTAAGTAAAATTACAGCCCAGAAGGCAACTAGCATTTGAACAAAGTCCTAGTGCTCATCACAACACAAGATCAACTGAAAATTCCCTATCTTTGTTCATCTCAAGGTTTCCACATGCTTTTTCTCAATGCTTAATCAAGTTATTTTTCATTTGCTTTCAAGCCGAGTAAGTGAATCCTCTTTCAGCAAGATCTTTACTATAAGACTAAAACTTGGTGTGTCATTCGAAAATTCCATATTTTGCATGTCATCTCATTTCCTAAATAAAAGAAAAAAGCCCACCAACGTGTGATGGTGAAAAATGGCAGAGGTTTTGTTTCCCTACAGCAATATTGTGGCTTTCAGTGGCTAGCCTGTCTGAGGTTTTGAAGACTTCATCAGAGCAGGTGAAGTGTGATTTATTTCACCTTCTATTTATTCTCATTGAATAATTTAATTAAGTATATTTTGATATATATATATATACAATTTCTTTACAAAAAGATTAACACCTAAGAAGCAATTACTGTATATTACATGTTTTACACAAACTGCTCTCTTAATTTATAAGATAGAGATTATTGTGTCCATTTTACAGATGGGGAAGCTGAGGCACAGAGATTTTAAATAACTTCCCAGGGTCCGACAACTAGCCAGTGATGGAATCAGAATTTGAACTCAAGGTCATATTCTCTCCCCTGCATCCATCCCACAGCTTACATAGGCTCTTTCAAACATGAGAAACTTGGAGCAGCAGTCAAGGTCCAAGCCCGCAGGGGAGAGACTGTGTTAAATTACAGCTGAAAATTGCATATCAAAGGAGAGATAGTAAACATGTGGATATGATATATGGGCAATGTTTGTGGAGTTAAAGGTAGCCAATAATTAGCTTCATATTCTACACCATTAAAATTATATGAAACTCTTAAATTACTTACTTTCATTTTTTTATTTTCAAATTATGATTCCAATAACTTGGAGATTTAAAATAATTACATATTGACTATGAGAAATAATTTTCAGCAAGCTTTATTTATGGGGTAGAAATGCCAAGGCCTGTGAAATCAATCTGAATGGTTTTAGCCTTGAAAGTCAAAGACAAGTGGAAAAACAGCCAATGGATACAGCAACAGAATCTGCTACTAAGCCAGTATCCTTAGTTTGACGTTGGTTCATTCGTCTGTACCTCTCCCTTGACCACACCTTCACCTTCACTGCCTAAGTCAAGACTCTTGTAGGATAGGACTCAGATTCTAAAAGTGATTTGGAACAGCGTCTATTGCTCTCTTAAGATGCTCTTAGTGGCAGTGATCACGGTGATAATGAAGGTGATGATGGCTGATAATGAGTCTAGATAATTAAGGTCCTCAAGTTAATTACTTGGAAATAAATTACCTACGTTGTCTGCCAGCACTGCCCAGAACTGCTGGTAATTGCTCCACCTTCACTTTCTTATTCTGCAAACCTGGCCTCTGTGGGTCTGGCTTTTGCAGCTGGGTTCCTACAGCAATCTCAGAGGCCAGGCAACCAGAAGTCCTCAGCTCCACTCCACACCACCTCTTCGCGAGACCACAGCCAAGCTGGTCAGGATATTGGCTTCCCTGGGATTCCTCAAAAGCTGGAACATCAGGAAATAGCTTACAGACAGGCAGAGCAACCAAGTGGAAGGAAAAGTCCACCGGAAATTCTGAAACCAAATGTCTTATGGCTCAAGGGAAGTTGAAGTCAATTTCGCATTTTTTTCATTCGTTGAATTCAAAGACAGTCCTTGTTCTGATCATCTGTATATGCAAAACCCTGATTTCTATCCTTATCCTCCATTCCACACACGAGCAGTATGAAGGAATTCTTTTTCATCTCTGAGCAAATTTCTTTGTTAGGTGAGCTTAGTTTAATCCCTAAATTGCAGGCGGCAAAATAAAACAGCAGCAACAGTAACTCATTCAGAATTTAAAGAAGGGAGAGTTTATCGGCTAAGGACATTACAGCTGAGTTTTTATCAAATATTCTTTGGATTGTTTTTATTGAATAGTGAGCTGATATAAAGGAATTTTTATCATGTTAACACACAAAGGATGGTGAAATAATAAGCATCTGAGTACCCTTCATTAATGTTAAAAAATAAAACAATCAGAATTTTTTAAGCCCTTGAGGATACTTCCCTAATAGCACCCTTCTCCCTTTCCCAGCCCCTATCCAGAGATAGCCACCTTCCTGAGTTTTCTGTTTATCATTCCCTTGCTTTTTCTTCTTGAGTTTTTCACATTTGAATCTTTAAACAACAAATTGTTTACTTCTGAACGTTTGGAGAATTTATATAAATGGAATCATGGCTTATGAATTATTCTGCAACTGACTTTTTTCACCAAACATTATGTTTCTATGATCTATCAGGGCTGATGTGAGTAGCTATAACTCCTTTTCTCTGGTGTGTAGTATGCTATTATATGAATATACCACCATTTAGTCATCCAGTCTATTGCTAATAGACATTTGCATTATTTCTAGTTCTTTTTGTACCAACAATGCTGCTAGAATCCCTCTTGTCTGTATCTCCTTGTACACTTTGTACAAATATTTCTTAGCATATGTACCTAATTTAGGAATATTTGGTTCAAAAGTATGCACAGCTTCCACTCTACCAGGTAATGCCATTGCTTTCCGAAGCAGCCATTAATGTGATTTCAATGCTCTACAACCTCGCCTAGGGTTTTCAGATTTTTAACTTTCATTAATCAAGAGGGCACTGTGCTTTCAATTCCCATTTCTCAGATTACTAATAAGACAGCCTATTTCCCTTGTTCTTTTCTGTGAAGTACCTATTCAAATATGTAGTCAATTTTTCTACTGGATTTTTTTGTCTTTTTCTTATTGATTTGTAGAAATTCTTTGTAAAAATTTATATTAACCCTTTGTCTGTTTATCGTGCACAAATAGCTTCTCCCAGTTTGATACTTGCTTGCATTTTCTTTACGGTGACTTTTCATAAACATATGTTCTTACTTTAATGTGTTCTAAGTTAGCAATTTTTTGAACATTTTGAAATCCCTTCCTACTCCAAGTTCACAGTCTCTTTAACATTTCGTAGGTTTGCCTTTCACAATTAGATCTTTAATCATCTGAAGTTGACTTTTGAGTTTTGTGAAGTAGGCATCCAATTTTTTTTTTTCTCTGTGGGTAACCAATTGGCCCAGCACCTTTTATTAGATAGGATATCCTTTCCCCAGTGATCTAAAAGCACACAGGCATCATATATTAGGTTTCCACATACACATGGATGTTTCTGGATCTCCATTTTGTTTCACTGGTCAACTTCGTCTACCTCAGACAGACACCACCCTTGAGCTTACAAATTTTATCATTGTAATAATCTCAACACCTGACAGGACAAGTCACCCACCTGTTCTTTTGTACTCAGGAGTGTATTTGCTATCCTTAGATGTTTGTACTTCCATATAAATCTTAGAACCAGCTTGTCAAGTCATACCTACCCTGCTTGAAATTTTTATTGAATTTCCTGAAATTTTACTGGAATTTTATGAAATCTATTAATCAACTTATTGAAAATTTGCATCCTTATGTATCAAGTCTTTCTCTGAATATAATTAATCTCTACATTGATTTGTCTTCCCTAATGTCTCCCAATAAAGTTTTATAATTTCTCTAAAGAGAACTTGCACATAGTTCATTAGATTTATTCCTAAGTACTCCTAAGTACTGATTTTTTAATGTTTAAATTGCATTTTCTACTTTTACAGGCACATGGGAAGGGAAATGATATATCAACTTTTATTTCAACTATGCTAATTTTCTAATTAATTGTAACAATTTATCTATAGATTCTTTTGTAATTTCTTCATAGTCATATCATTAGTGAATAATACATTTTTGGTTCTTTTTATCAGTAAATAAACCACTCATTTATTTTCTTTCCATATTATGCTATGCTATATGTTAAATAAAACAGACAATAGTGTAACATCTTTGCTTTGTTCCTGCTCATAAAGAGGGTCCTTTAAACATTTCACCATTAAGTATCAGGTTTACTATAGGTATTTCCTCTATACTGTTCACCACATTAAGAATGTTCCTATATATTTCTAATTCAGTAAGAGTTTTCATCATGAATGGATGTTAAGTATTATCAAATATGTTTCTCTTCGTATAATGGTAACCCTTTAATATGTTTATATAATATGTAACATTAATAGATACTCAAATGATGACCAACATTATATTCCTGGGATAGCCCCAAATTGATCACAATGTGTTTTCACTTTTATGTATTGCTAGATTTAGTAAGCCAACTTGTTTTTTAAATTTTTGCATTTATGTTTATGAATGAAATTGGTCCATAATTCTCCTTTTTGTGTTGTCTGATTTGCTTTGGGCATCAAAATTTGCTAACCTCATAAATAGGTTGTATAACATTCCATCTTCTTCTATACTGCAGAATGATTTGTATGATATGGGTAGAACTCACCTATAAAACATCAGAGCCTGGTATTTCCATTATGAGGATATTTTAAATTTATGATTCTATTTTTTAATAATTTAGAACTGTTTAGATTTTCTACTTATTTCTGAATCAATTTCAGTAAGCTATATATTTGTAAGAATTTGCTGTATATTTCAATAAATTATGTATTTCAGAGTTTTCAATGTCTTGCTATAAAGTTGCTTTAAATATCCTCTATTATCTTTCTAATCCATGCTGTATGTATCTATGGTTTTTTAATTCTTAATATTTTTTTGTCCCTTCTCTATTTTATTCTTGATCAGTCTTGTCAGAGATTTGTCTATTTCATTAGTCTTTTCAAAAAATTAATTTTGAATTCATTGATCCTTTAATATAATTTATCTTTTATTACTTATTATTTCCCTCTTATATTTTCTTTTAATATATTCTCTTAATCTTTTTATAACTCCCTAAGTTAGATGCCTAGCATATTAATTTTCAGGCCCCTTTATTATCTAATACAAGCATTTAATATTATACATTTCTAACTATGTATTGGTTTAGTCACATCCCATTAGTCACTCTACAGTGTTTTTATTATCATTAAGTCCTTAATAGATTAAATTATCACATTTTATTCTATGACCCATGAGTTCTTTGGAACTTGATTTTTATTTCCATATATAGAGCCATTCTAGTTATTTTTTTTTATTCTTATGTTAACCCCCATACATTACATCATTAGTTTTAGATGTAGTGTTCCATGATTCATTGTTTGTGCATAACACCCAGTGCTCCATGCAGAATGTGCCCTCCTCAATATCCACCACCAGGCTAACCCATCCTCCCACTCCCCTCCCCTCTAGAACCCTCAGTTTGTTTTTCAGAGTCCATCGTCTCTCATGGTTCGTCTACCCCTCCGATTTCCCCCGCTTCATTCTTCCCCTCCTGCTACCTTCTTCTTCTTCTTCTTTTTTTTTTTTCTTAACATATATTGCATTATTTGTTTCAGAGGTACAGATCTGAGATTCAACAGTCTTGCACAATTCACAGCGCTTACCAGAGCACATACCCTCCCCAGTGTCTATCACCCAGTCACCCCATCCCTCCCACCCCACCCCGCACTCCAGCAACCCTCAGTTTGTTTCCTGCAATTAAGAATTCCTCATATCAGTGAGATCATATGATACATGTCTTTCTCTGTTTGACTTATGTCGCTCAGCATAATACCCTCCAGTTCCATCCACGTCGTTGCAAATGGCAAGATCTCGTTCCTTTTGATGGCTGCATAATATTCCATTGTATATATATACCACATCTTCTTTATCCATTCATCTGTCGATGGACATCTTGGCTCTTTCCACAGTTTGGCTATTGTGGACATTGCTGCTATAAACATCGGGGTGCACGTACCCTTTCGGATCCCTACTTTTGTATCTTTGGGGTAAATACCCAGTAGTGCAATTGCTGGATCATATGGTAGCTCTATTTTCAACTTTTTGAGGAACCTCCATACTGTCTTCCAGAGTGGCTGCACCAGCTTGCATTCCCACCAACAGTGTAGGAGGGTTCCCCTTTCTCCGCATCCCCGCCAACATCTGTCGTTTCCTGACTTGTTAATTTTAGCCATTCTGACTGGTGTGAGGTGGTATCTCATTGAGGTTTTGACTTGGATTTCCCTGATGCCGAGTGATATTGAGCACTTTTTCATGTGTCTGTTGGCCATTTGGATGTCTTCTTTGGAAAAATGTCTGTTCATGTCTTCTGCCCATTTCTTGATTGGATTCTTTGTTCTTTGGGTGTTGTCATTCTAGTTATTTTTTGTTATTGTTGTTATTTATTTTTATAACATTATTGCAATAGAGCCAAATAATGTGGTCAACATAAAGGTAATACTTCTCAAAGGTGCTTTAGTTTATAAGGATACCTTAATTTATCTAAATGATTCACATAATTTTCTCTTTCCTTCTATATTTTTCACTAAGGACTTTTTATCAATTCCAATATGCTAGTAGATCAGGTAAAAACTAAATAAGAATTAAAAAATAAGATATCACTGGGAAATTGTGTGATCTGGTAAGTTAAAGGCAGGACTAAAAAGAAATAACTCCTACTTTTGTTTCTATAATTTTGCTCTCATCTTTTGTCTATTATTCATAAAATAATCTTACAAGATTTCCTGGGAAGTCCTGTGGATTAATAAGCTCACAATAACATTAGGTTCATGGACAAAACCTTTCGTATTAATGACTATATTAAAAGTGACTGTCATTTGTTCCCAAAACTCAAAGCACATTTCACCCAATGGAATGTATACTTTAAAAGATTGGAAACAGAATAATAATTCAATTAATCAAAATGGACTGCATAAAAATACACCTCCTAGCTCAAGGGAAAAAAACATGAAATCTGGAACTAATAGAAGAGGACATACGTATGAAGAAGCACATCTCAAAAAGTCTTTGGAAGTCTTTCGTGGACAGAAGGCAGAACAATGGCTGTTTTAATCAATGCCACTCCCAGTCTGCCATGTGAGATAGCGGGTTTAGTGTTCCTGGAACAGAAATATATAGCAACTCTGCTCATTTCAGCTCAGGTGGCACTCAGCAATCCACTGCCCCACAGATTCACTCTCGTAAGATCTAACAGAAGACACTTTTCCTTGAAGTCTAGAAATGAGAGCTAGTAATGCCTGGAAAGCTTGAAGTTTTTCTGGAAAGAATATTAAATTTGTTGATGGTAGAGTCCAATGGGCACTGATAGGAAAAAAAAAAGCCAGGAGCCTGTTCTAGCCATGGTTCTCTGATTTATTCGGTTTCTATTGGCCATTTAGCCTCCTTATGCTGGCTACCTCACAACCTAAGCATATTGTAGTCATTTCTAGCCCACATAAAAGGAACATATTTTGTGACCCTAATAAATGCAAGAGACTGAGCCTACAAAGATGAATGTGGTCTGGCTCTAATTCTTAAGCAGCTCAGTATTCATTAGGCAAAAACGACGTAAATATAAATATTCAGTATGTTAATTATTACGTATGAGTTTCTGAAGCATCTCCCCCAAGTAACTTCAGATATACAGAATTCTTTACTTTTATTCATATCCTCTCTACTTCTCTTTTCCACACCCTCCCCAGGTCCTCTCACAGCTCTGGACCTATCTTCCTGCCCTCTCTGTGTTCTAGCACTCTTGGTGTCTTTTGTTTCTCTGAGGAGAGAATCTCATTAAAACACACAGTGTTACTTATTCTGGACACAAATGATGCTTGGATCTAAACTTTCATCTCCTCTGCTACTCCTTTTTTTCCACTCCTTTTTATCAAACACCTGAAACATGGGAAGAGTTTCAGAATCAGCCTCTCCCTACCTCCAGACATAAACTTTTTTAAACAACCAGCCACACTAACATGAGTGATCTTTCTAAAATACAAATGTAATCATATCATTTCATTCCTTAAATTCTTCTAATGGTTCTTCTAACTTCAGAACACACACAAGGTCCCTTACCTCTGGCCCCTGCGTATGTAACCAGCTTGTTGCCTGCCTCCCCCGCCCACCAAATCCTAGAATCCAACCACACTCAACTACTAATCTCTCACATTCTGCCTGATACCCTTCTCTTTCTCAATTGTTTGCTCATCAAAAACTCACTTCAGTCTGTTATAGGACCCTTAATCATTGCTGCTGAAATCAAGTTATAGCCTTCATTGGCACACTTCTACACCACCTTCCTGATTATAAAGCATAGCCCTGGGACAGTTTACTACCACCAATCTGTTGAATGCCCAGTTCAAGGAATACCCAACACAGTGATAGTCAATTTGCCTGAAGCCATTATACAAAAAAAAAAAAAAAAAAAAGCCAATTATTTCAATGAATTTCTCAAATTTAGCTATGTACCAGAAACTCAATATGATCATTGTAACCGTACATAGTTCTATGGGTTAGCATGTTGCCAAACTGCACATTACACACAGTTCAACTTCTTCAACTTTCCCCCAGCAGAGGGTCCCACCATTCTTACCCAGACCTCTCCTGTTGTAATAGCAGGACCAGAGCAGAGACAACTTAAACATTTTGTAAGATGATGTTATAAGGACAAAAAAAACTTTTCAAATGAAACTTCACAGAATCTTCAAAAAGCTGTTAAAATTCCTGTCCAAAATTAATTACCATAACCTTATGAATAGTTAAAAGAAACAAATTTTGGTTAATTGATAAAATTGACAAATCTATCAAATTAGTATGAAATTTTCCATAAGAATCTCAATGATGCTAAAATGTTAGGAAAACAGCAAATGATTCTAAAAAAGTTTTGAAAAAAATAGGTGTAAACTGAAATTCTCCCAAAGGAAACACTAAATTTTTGTTATAACTATTAGAAGAATATATTCGCACACATAGTCAAGAAAGATATATCTGTGAATGTATTCATAAGAATATATTTAAAAAGAGACTCAGTCTCCCTAGGAAGCTTAGCTTTGAAAAAAAAGTCAAATCTTACAATGCTGCTAAAAAATATATATTCATAAGAAAAATTTACTTTTTGATTGAATGTGTTCTTACAATATCCATAACAAAAAGGCATGCATATTCATTTACTATACTTAAGACAATACTCCTTAAAATAAGTCTATGTTAAGTGTAATAAAGTAGGCAAACTATTCATTTAGCAAAGTGATCCTTCAGCAAACCGGCTCTTGGTGAATTAGCTATTCAGTAACTGATCTTTTGGCAAATGGCCCCAGAACATTGATTTGCTTCCCTTTTCTTCTCTCAAATCAATTTCACTGGTCTCTCACCCAGCCCCCTCAGGACATGTCTTACTCATTTTGTATCCCCAGAACTCAGCATGATGTGTTTCATCTTATGAGGATTTTAAAATATTGACAAATAAACAAATGAATTAATAAATAACCTTTACCCTGCCTTAACCTCGAATATTTTTTTTCCCAGCAGGCTAACTACCAGGGGAATCTTGAATTAATAAATAACCCTTACCCTGCCTTAATCTGAATATTTTTTTCCCAGCAGGCTAACTACCAGGGGAATCCGAATTTAAATAGGGAAGAATAAGGAGAAAAATCTTACACACTTTACTCTTTCTAGCCATGTTTGTTATCACATAATCTCATAAATAATTGGTTTATGAACTATAGACTGAGTCCTAATATCAAACTTTAAGAAGCTATCCAGATATGGAGTTCGAAATAAAATTGTATTGTGCCAAATTTGCTTGGGAAAAAAAGCTTTATTGGACAATTGAAAATCCGTTTCTATGCAAGATATTTTGTTATACTTGGATTTGCCTTGTACATTTATTAATAACTCCCATTCACCAAAAGGATTTGGACAGAATGCTTCCTGTACATGTAGTAAAGACTGTACATATCTACTATTTGTTCCTGTCACCATCTATAAATGTTGACTTATATCCACCATATTGATTCATAGTTCACCATGAAGCCAAGACTGTCTCGACAGAGCTCAAACATACTGCTTTTCTGGAACATACCAAGGCTAGATCTGCATCAAACTTATAAATCCAAATTCATGCTCTTTACCTATTGTTGGACATCTCTCATATTCAAAACCAAATTTATAGCCATGCCTCAAACTTTTCCTCCTGAGACCTCTACTTCATTGAACGATACTGGCCTTCATTCCCTTATGTCTTCCCCTGCCCCCTTTCAGGTAGATTCATAGAGAATAAATGCAAAGACCAAAGAGAGAGAAAATACCAGCTGTGTTAGTAGTGGCACAGTAACTCCCAAAGTACAAGCTTTCCTAGTATAAAGCCTGAAATATAGCACTGAAGACAGCTTGGCGTGAAAGGGCCCACCTAACTAACCATGAGCCTCAGGCTGTGAATACTGCCTTCGCCAACTAGGGCTTACTACCTGGAGAACGGAAGGCCAAGGCATACCAGGCCTGAACAAAGACAAGTCCAAAAGGATTTTTTAAAAATTGTGCCATACATGAATGATGATATTCAAACTCACCCAAAAGATAGACCTGGCCCCTTGACTGTCAGGCTCTGGCCCATCTCACCAATCAAATTAGTCACTCCTCCACCTGAGCTTAGGACACTATGCTTGTGAGGGCAAGAATGTATAAAGGCACCATCAGCCTCTCCCTTCTTAGCCAGAGCAGCAAAAGTCCTTTCTTGGAAACCCTGAAGAGTAAGGACATAAGAATCCCAGTTTTAACACTTTTGACCATTTCCCCAGTGATCCAAGCCAAGTACTTGGGCATAAATTTAAACTACATCCTTCTGACTTCCTCATCATCCTCTACATTCTATCAATTACCAAACCCTAAAGTTTTATCTCCACATATTTCTCCATATATCCCTTTCTCTCCATCTATCCTACCTCAATCCTATATCGAGGTCTCATCATCCTCTGCCAACACTACAGTAAAAATTTCCTAATTCTTTCTGATTTGTCTTGCTCCATTTCTAATCTAATCTCCACACTGCAGCCAGAGTGATCATTCTGAAACTCAGTTCTGATTATGTCACTCTGACAGCTTTCTGTTAACTACAGGATAAAAGCCAAGCTCTTTAGAATGACTTCCAAAATCCTTCATGACCTACCACTTTTCCAAACTCATCTGTCCCATTTCCCTGGCCCCACACTCATCCCAGTAATATGAAAATGTCTGTAGTTTCTGACAGTCACCAAACAGTTGCAAATCTTCATCCCTTTGTTCATGTGATTCCTTCTGTCTGAAATCCCCTTGAGTCCCTGTCTCATTTGGTTAACTCTGATTCAATTTTAAAGATTCTGCTTAAGGCATTACCTCCAGGAAGCCTTCCCTAACCTTAATGCCTCATTGCTTCCTGTCCTGCTCTCTCAGGCTAGAGGAAAATTACTCCTCTTTTGTACTCACTCTGTGAATTGCTCCATCATTGAATTCACTACCCTATGTTGATATTTATTTTCATGTCTGTCTTGGGCAGGGGCCATATCCCCAGGAACTAGAGGCTATCAGCACTCAAGATAAGTGTATGGACTTAAACTGAGCTCTTTGTTCTCCCAAACCATTCATTCCTTAATTTATCCATGAATTCAATAATAATTTATTGATGAATTTCATGGGTATGGCCCACCCAACTCATCCACTTTATTTTTGCTGAGTAATATTCTGATTTCCTTGATACATTTTGGCCTGTGTGGAAACCAATCATTTTCCTTCTTCTCTACAATTTCAGAGCATATGAAGAACATTTGTTAACCATTTCCAGATTGTGATTTGTTTTTAAATTGCTCATTTGAATCATTTTTATATGCTTCTTGTCCTGGTGACATAACTGACTGATTACACTGCATCTTTCATGGGTATGGACTGACATAAGTGATGTGGAGTGACAGCCTAATCCTCTGGAACTGTGAGACTGCTGTTTTCCTTTGCTGGATTCCATCTGCAGGAAATGCAAATCTCAGAAGCAGCCATCAGAATTAAATACATTTTGATAAATAATAGCCTAGTGACATCACATTACAACAGCTCTTTGAAGTCACTCAGAGGCTGAGCCCGTCTCTTCCTGCCTACTACTGGCTTTGGCAGCTAATGGGCACAGATTTTTTTTTTAATTCAAGTTAAGAAGGAGTCAAGTTTAAAGAGCTTTGATATAAATCTTTCATTTTCCAAAGGAAATCTCAGGAAACAAATGGAAAAACTTAGTGGGCAGGTGGTGGCCAGCCTATGGAAGTCAAAAACAGAGCAGAGCAGCTAGTCTGGAGGAATTAGGCTTGGGAGCTGGAGAATAGTGGAAGATACGGACTCTCAGGACTTCTGGCATTGAAGATAATGAGCATAGAGAGTGAGAAGAGGGGGAAGGTAGGAAGAACATGACCACAGAAAGATGGCTTCTATTTAGCTATGATTCTCCTACTACAATGGGCCCACTCTTCAAGGAAACAGTAGATTTGTATAAACTACCTCATGAAGAGAACTTTAAATAATAAGCTAATTGGTTAATTTTACACTCTAATAACTAGATTAATAAATACCCTATAACCTTTTGGAAATAAATATTAAGTCCATACATGTTCTCACACTTCTACAGGGAATCAAAATATCTAACAGCCAGCCCAGAATGAACTAGCCAACCAGAATGGCATGCAAACCATAAATATCAGTAAGGCCATCCTGGAGCACAAAGCAAAATAGAAGCCCTGAATATATACACAATTGTACAAATAACAGGCATCTCTTCCCTCCCCTGCAAAGTTCCTTTCTGGATTTTACTCTGGTTTCTTTTCCAAGCAACAAGAATGACTAGTGATAAAAATTTTAAAGGAAAATCTGGTTATTCTTGTGTATGTTGGGGTATAAGAGTTTCTTCCTCCATTTTCAGCTTTCTATTTGTCTTTCTCTCTGTTCCCAGGCCCTAAATAAGGCCAGCAGCTCCCCTACTCCTGAACCCCTGTACTCCAAAGCTCCCTTCTCAAAATAGAAACTAAAGGAGCCTGAGCTGCTCCTTCCCTGGTCATCTGTTTTACCGAATCCCACACTTCTCACTTATCTCTCCAAGCATCCAGCACCCCAGCAACTTCTTCTTTTCTGTCTTCTCCTCCAGATCTTGTTTCAGATCCAGTCTTCCACTCATAAGCTTTCTACATTATTCATTTCCCTGCCATTCTGTCATTTAGAAATTCTTTGGAAGATTGTAGCAATTTTAGGATATTTTGATGCTCCTGTCATGGAGCTGTAGCCCCCCACCCCATTTTCCAATGGGAGCACTTGTTAAATGCTTCATGTCAGTCATTCTTCTGGATAATTTACTTAGGTCATCTCATTTAACCATTGCTATGCAGTTAAACATTATTCCCACTTTGCGGGAAACTGGGAATCAGAAAGACTGAGGAGCTTGCATTGATCACACAGGTAGTAAGTGGGAAGTCGGGTTTTGAACTCAGGAGCCAGTTTGGTCCAATCTCATGTTCTTTCTTACCCTAAGTTTCTGCTCTAAAATAAAAAACAAAAGTACTAATAAAACTATCCAAAGTTATGGAGTCTGGCCCTGACTGGCATTTTTTGAAACTCCATCAAGTGTTTTATATCTATAAAAAAAAAAAAAGACTGGGTCACCACTCCACATTTTCACATTGCTTATAAATCTCAAGTCAACAGAGCCCTAAGCAACCTTAAGCTTGAGAAAAATATTAACCAAAATAACTTCTGTCTATTACTACTGAAGGGAAATAAGGTATTAAGTTGATAGATTTCTGATGTCTACTGCCATTTATTTGAATTAATGCTCCATTAGGTATTCAGAGAGTATAAAAAGATCAATGATGACCAGCTGGAGGTTAAATGGCAAATCCAAAGCAGTATTTTAAGAGGTGAAGGGAGTGCTTTCTTTCTTTAGATTTAAGAGAAGGAAAAAGCATTTCCAATTAGACATGGGCCCCAAGTAAAGAAGGGTGATTTTTTCTGCTCAAGGTTGGTGTGTACACGTGTGTGTTGGGAGGCAATTGTCAGTCACATGCTGGGATCTGACTGCATTCAGGTAGGTTTGGAGGGCTCCTCTAGGCCCCTCTACCCTAGGAAGGCATGGGCAGAGACTTACCCACTCTTTAGGGGTGTGCTGATTAACTGTGAATTTCATGTAAGACTGTATTATTTTCAACCTCAGAAATATTTACCAAAAAATCAGGGACCATGACCTCCTGGACAAAAGGAAAACTGTCACAGCACTGAAGGCAGGAGAGGACCGGGCCATTCTCCTGGGACTGGCCATGATGGTCTGCTCCATCATGATGTACTTTCTGCTGGGAATCACACTCCTGCGCTCATACATGCAGAGGTAATGCCTTTGGGTTGTTGGGACACGGTTGTTGGTCTTCCCCTTCTCCTTCCTCTCCCATAGCTTATCAGCCCTAAGGTCCTCTTCCTCACCTTCTTTCCCAATAAGTACTTTGAACAGTGCCTGGCACGTAATATTTTTAATAATGTTATTAAATAATAATGATAAGAATAGTTCTGTGTATAGGCTGCCTACTATGTGCAGGGACTTTCCAGACATGACTTGCTTAATGCTCATGAATACTTTATAAGGGACGTTCAATATGAATACACTCATTGTAAAAATGGCCAAACTGAGGCTCAAGATAGTTATAATTTGCCTGATACCACATGATAGCATATGGCAGAGATAAGATTCAAACCCACATCCCACTCATTCCAGAGTCCCTATTCTTGCCTCTTCACACCTTTGCTCTCCACCATCGTTCCTTTTCTAGCCCACGCCCCTCTTCATCACCCCACACTTCGGTAGTTCTCAACTGCACATTTATATTTTCTGAGAAACTTTAAAAAACACTGATGCCCAGCACCCCCACCATCGCCCCCAGAAGGTCAGATTTAATGGTCTGTAGTGGGACCCAGTTACCAGTATCTTTCAAAGTTCCCCCCAGTGATCCTAATGTGCTGTCAAGGCTGAGAAACACTGCTATGCATCAACTTATAACAATAACAGAGTTTGAACCCTTTTTATTTTAATATTTGCCCTAGGTTTACTAAATAGATAGGGAGGCCATTAAATACTGAAACAGCAAGTGTACTTCCCCCTGAGTAAGCCGCGTGATAAATCCCCACAGCCTCTCTAGCTAACTGTTGTCCATAAATTGGATGCTTTGAGCACAGGGCAGCCTGGCATTGCTGTAACTAATGGGGAAAGTCTCACAGTGGCTCAGCTTAAAGAAACAAGGCCCTTTCCAATGAAAAATTGAGATTTCGCTCTGAAAGAGAATCAAGCGATTTTGTGGCATTCATTTCTCTACCTAAATTAATACTTTCGTTTTAGAAGCAAAATGTAGCAGAAATACAGTAATTTGCTAAAATTAAGGCGTCATCTTCCCCTTTTGTGGCTGCTCTGTGCTGTGGCTCTGATGTCTTCAGCTGTGCTCCTTCTCAGGGAAAACGCTGACGCCTCAGGCCTGAGTGCTCACTGATCCCCAAACCGCCTTCAGATCTTCACACCTGCTTAGAACCATCTGAGACTTTGTTCCCCTTTGTATAAGCAAAACCTGACCATCCATGCCCTAGGAAAATACAACTTGCCACACCGGAGGGGGCAAGGGCTAGTATCCTGGCCTGGCATGAAGTCGGACGTGAAAAGGGAAGTCAACACATGTCCAGCCAAAGGAGGGGGTATTAATCTGCAAAGAAAATGTGCTGTTTTCTGATCATTATGGTAATCAGCTTATACCCAGAAGTAAAACTGATTGCCAGTGTGTTACTTCTTAATCACAAATATTATCCCTGATCATAAAATTATAAGTATTTTGGAATGAAAAACTAACCAATGGGCAGCTGGAGGGTTTTTTTCCTTTTTGTGATCTTTCTAATAGAGGTTCCTAGGGCACTGACATGAACCCATTATCTCCATAGAAGGGTCTCTTTGCCACTGTGTTCAAAGGGAGGCAACACAGAGCCATGGAATGAGCCCGGGTCTTCGAGAAATACAGGAGTGGGTAGAATCACCGTTTCCATCACTTACTAGCTGTGTGCCCTTACCTGTTTCCTGATTTCTCTGACCTTCACCTTTTAAAAAAATTAACCCACCTTACAAAGTTTGGGAAATGTATATAAAGCACCAAGTAGGGTGAAGACAGATGCCACAAGTGATTGCTTTGGGTACAATAAAAGGGTAGAGTTCTCTTTTCTCCCTTATTAGAAAGACCGTAAAGAAATACATCACAGAGGGTGCCTGGGTGGCTCAGGCGTTAAGTGTCTGCCTTCGGCTCAGGTCATGATCCCGGTCCTGGGATCGAGCCCCACATCGGGCTCCCTGCTCCACGGGAAGCCTGCTTCTCCCTCTCCTGCTCCCCTTGCTTGTGTTCTTGTTCTCACTGTCTCTCTCTCTCTGTAGAATAAATAAAATCTTTTAAAAAAAAAAAAGAAAAAGAAAAGAAATATATCACAGTCCTTCTGTCTGTCAAGTTATATGTCAAGCCCCTCCACCCCTTTGTCATCTTCCCTTCCCTTTCTCCCTTACACCTTCACTGCCTACCAACTGGGCAGACATAACAAGTGAGGCCTGGTGTGTGGCAGGAAGCTGCTTACAAGGTAGAGCTCAGGGTGAATACAGGTTGCGATATAAAAGATGCCTTATGCTTACCAGTGAATGTGAGAAGGAAGTAAGAACCTAACTTAAACCAAGCACTGGATATTATAGTATGTCTGACAGAAGTCACTGGAAACGTTTTCAAGTGGCAGGCAAAGTTTATTCATGTTTATATTGCAGTTGGCCTAAAGCTACTCTATTCAAAGGTGTAAACTTTAACAAACAGATTGTATGATAGATCTGGAAAAGATTCTTCAGGTTAAGGAGTCAACAGACGATCCCCTCTGATGACACCTTCCTCGTTCTTAGTATCCAGGCCTGTGTTTGTTCCCTCTCCCCTTTCTCTGTAGCGTGTGGACCGAGGAGTCTCAATGCACCTTGGTGAATGCGTCCATCACAGAAACATTTAATTGCTCCTTCAGCTGTGGTCCGGACTGCTGGAAACTCTCTCAGTACCCCTGCCTCCAGGTATACGTTAACCTGACTTCTTCCGGTGAAAAGCTCCTTCTCTACCACACTGAAGAGACCATGAAAATCAATCAGAAGGTAAGAGCGTGGCGCACACACACCACATTTCGGTCACCTCCCACAGAGCTCCCACGCTAAGCCCATCTCCCTCTGAAGTTCCTCTGTGCCAGCATTTCAAAGGAAAATACCACTGAGAAGCAGGCCCTGCCTCATCCCTTCACAGAACTATTTGACTCTTGCCTGGGAGACATTTATTTTCTGTGCATGTTGCAGACAAATCATTCCTCCATTTTGTGGTAGTGCAGATTTACCCTTTATTTTCATCTAGAAGAGTAAACATCCTATCATTTAAACACAAATAGACTGAGTCTTTCAAAGCAAATGTGCAGCTTAGTCCAAGTCATACAAGCCAGAAAAAAAAAAAAAAAAAACAGGTATTCATCATATATCTGAGAGCACTGGAGTAAAACAGTATTTTCCTTTCCCACAGTCATTGTCACTTTGTGCTGTGGCCATAGGGATGTAACTTAACCTCTCTGAGCTTCAACTTCCTTTTCTCTAACATCTTTGCAAGGTCATTTTGAGGATCAGGGCTGTGTATGTAAGGTATGGAGCAGACCACAGTGCCTGCACAGGGGGACCCTTCAATCCATGGTCATAGTGTGTGTGTTTGTGTTTCTTTCTTTTTATATATTATGTTCATAGAGGCTGAATTTTCCAGCACTGATATATTCAAATCTATGGGGTAGATGCTCAACAAATGTGTATTGTATGAAAGCTCTACATAACACTTGCATTTATAAGGTCTGGGATCACCAGTAAAGTGTCAACAGAACCCACCTGCTATTATCAATTTTAAGTTAAATATATTGAGCTTTGGATTTATGATAGCAATTTAGATATGCCAAGAGAACCTGATGCTACTCTCCAGTAGGACAGTTGGCCCTCATTACTAGGATACAACCCTCATGAACCCCACTCTTTCCTGTAAAAACTTATTTTCATCACAATTATCAGCACCTAAATGATACATATGTATGGGAAAAAATGCAGTGGTTTGTAAATTAGATGCTAGAACATAGGATTTGCTTTGTGATATATTGACACAAAGTAAGAAAATCCACCTTGCCTTTTGGTCACAGTAACTTTAAAAAATCCTTGCCGGTATCTCTGAGGACTGAACATAATGAATATTTCAGAGTCTGTCTTTTGAAAATGTCTGCTCTGATTTCCTTTGGTTTGTGGCAGCCACAAATAATACCAATCCTAACCCTGTTCTGCAAATATATAAAGCTTAGCTCTCCCACAAGTGTTTGTTTTTCAAGATCTTCCCTCAAGTCAGATCTTTAAATCAAAGCTGACCTGTAATGGTGAATGCCTATAAAACTCTCAGATCTCTGTGGAATTGGAAATTGGCCAAAGGTGAAGAGGCATCCAAAAGTAGGACAAATTTCCATTTCCTCATTTTGACATTTTATCACTACAGCCCTGTGAATGCATTATTTAGGCTATAAACAGGGAGTGAACCTACCATAGGAAGGCTCAGTTAAAAATTTAGGACCTGTATCTGTCTGCTGTCAGCATGATACTAGTTCATCGTTTGGTTTATTTGCCACATTACCTTGCTTTTAACCATGAATTATAACACACCTACTGAAACATGCAAGAAATGAAAGGGTGTGCAGCTCAAGCATTTATTATAGAGACCACCACGAAAGTAAAGAAGTAAAACATTTCCTGCACCACAAAAATATCCCTCATGCCCCCTCCCAGTAACTACAGGCTCTGTCCCATGCCAAAGATAACAACTGTCCTGACAATATGGCAATTACTTTTTTTTTGTATTTTTCTTCGTAGTGTCGTCCCCTAAGCATATATCCTTAAACATCATCTTTTAGTTTTGTCTGGTTTTTAAATATTATATAAATGGAATTACACAGAATATTTCCCTTTGTGTCTGGCTTCTTTCACATAACACTTAACGTTTGCTAGAGCCCTTCCACTTGGTGTTATCACATTCATTTTCATTACTGTATCATGTCCCATTGTATGAATGTGTCAATTTATTTATTCATTCTACTGTTGATGGACATTTTCAGTCATGTACATTTTGGGGCTACTGCAAATAATTGTGCCATGAATATTCTTGTATATGTCTCTTGATGTATAAGCATACACATTTCTGTCTGGTATAAACCTGGGAATGAAATATCTAGATCACAGGGTACACCTATCTGAGAAAGTTTAGTAGATAATACCAAACGGTTTTCCAAATTCCCACCAACCCTAAAGATAAGAGAGTTTTTATTGTTTCAAATCCTTACCAACACTTGGTATCACCTGTAATTTTAATTTTAGCTAATGTAGTGGTATCTCCTTGGGATTCTGATGACTAATGTTGCCAACTGCCTTTTCATTTATTTATTGGCCATTTGGATATCTCTTTTGTGCAATCTCTGTTCTAGTCCCTTGTCCATTTTTCTGTCAGATTGTTTCTTCTTCATATTCATTGTAGGAATTTTTATATCTAGTTATGAGCCTCTGTTGGTTATATGTGTTGCAAATATCTTCTCTCATTCTGTGGCCTTTTCACTCCCTTAATGATGTCTTTGAATGAAAGAACTTTCTAATTTTAATATAGTCAAATTTTGTCAATCTGTTTTTGCTGTTGTGGAGGTGGTGGTGGTTGTTTTGATGTTTGGGTTTGGGGAGGGAGCTTTTTTGTTGTTGATTTTTGGGGGTTTTTTTGTTTGGTTGGTTGGTTTTTGGTTTTGGGGTTTTTTGTTCGGTTGGTTGGTTGGTTTTTCTGGCATTTCGTTGTCCTGTTTAAAAAGTCTTTACCTGTCCTGAGTTCACAAAGTCGCTCTCCTAAATTATCTTCTAGAAACGTTATTATTTCTCCTTCCACATTTAGAGTACGATCTCCTTTCACATTTAGAGTACATTTAGAGTGGAACTGATTTTTATGCAGGAGTCTAGTTTCTGGGTTTCTTTTTTTTCTCTTGTGGACAGCCATTTGCCCACGTCCGCTTATGAAAAGACCACCCTTTCCTCACTAGATTATTTTTATAATCCCATTCCCCCTTTTTTTTTTTCTTGGAAGTTATCTGTTGTATTACCATTCTTTTAGGGTTTAGCCTAGAGATTACAACTTGCAATCTTGACTACTTAAGGACATTAAAACATCTTCACTCCTACTTATTATCTTCTCAACTTACATATTATTGCCATTTTATCCAATAGATACTCTAAGTTCATGCAGACATTATTACTTGAAGGATACATCTACTGAACATAAAATTCTAACTTAGCTGGTACTTTGTTTCTGCACCTCAGATACATTCCATTATCTTCCGGCAAGCTTTATTACTATTTAGAAATCGGCTCTCAGCTAATTGCTGCTTCTTCGAAGGTAATCTTGGTTTATTTTAAAGATCATTTGATTTGGTTTTCCATGGTTTAACTGTTATGTGGCAGAGTATACATTTATTTTTATTTGCCTACTTGGTGTTCCCAGGGCTTCCTTTGGTGTTCTTTGATGTTCTTCATCAATTTTGGAAAGTTCTCAGTCAGTATTTGGACAAATATGATCTCTGCTCCGATTCACTTCTGTTTCTCCTTTTTGCACTCCAACTGGCCCTATGCTGAGCTTTCTCTTTGTATCTCCTGTGTACTTACTCTCCCTCTTTTTAATTTCTCTGTGCTTCATTCTGCATTCTAACCTAGCTTCTAATTGTAATTCATTCCTCAGCTCTGACAAACCTACTTTTAACCCCCACCATTGCATTCTTAATTTCTCGTACTGTCTTTTTCATTTTGAGAATATCCATCGGAGTCTGTTTTGCCATTTCCGGTTTTCTGAAATAGCCTCATTTTTGTCTCTTAAGTCCTTCAACATAAAAAGTAAAATTACAGTTATTTTAAAGTTTATCTTGAGGACTTCAATATCCAAGGCTGCTATGTACCCATGCTGTTTGATTTTCTTCTCCTGTTCATTTTCATGTTTGTCTTGTAATGTCTGGTTATTTTTTATTAGGTATCATATTTGCAAAATCATTTATAAAAATAATTTTAAGCCTAGGATGAGGTCATCATGTCATCTTTTCCAAAAAGTACTCCCACTTGCTTCTGCCAGTTTCCTGAGTGTATGAGCCATATGTGATCACCTCATTCTGACTTCATAAACTTGAGATATACAAGTCTGAACTGAAGTCCCTTTGAGGATCTGTCTACTTCAGGTTGCCATTATTCCTAGGATGCAGTCCTTAGGGTCCCAACACAAAGTGAATGGGGGGTCATCAGGCTCCCTATCTGATAGGCCCTCAATGATGGTTCCTGCCCCCAGCTCTGCAAGGCTGTCCAAAATGCCATTCAGTTTTCTAAACTCTCAGCCCCCTTCTAGAATCAGCATATACTCCCAAGGAAAAGGTGGCATCAAAGGAGGCTCACCTTCCTGGCCCCACAGTTCTTCATACCTGGATAGCCGTCCTCTGTCTTTAATCAGAAATATATGTAGTAAGTCAATCAGAGAAAGACAATTATCATATGGATTCACTCATATGTGGAATATAAGAAACAAGGCAGAGGACCATAGGGAAAACTGAATGGGAAGTCATCAGAGAGGCAGACAAACCATGAGAGACTCTTAACTATAGGAAACAAACTGAGGGTTGTTAGAGGGGAGGTAACTGGGTGATGGGCATTAAGGAGAGCACATGATGCAATGAGTACAGGGTGTTATATACAACTGACAGACTGTTGAATGCTACATCTAAAACAAGGGATGTACTATAGGTTGGCTAATTGAATTTAAATTTTAAAAAATAAAAAATAAAAGAAAGAAATATATGTATTAAAAATATAGTTACTTCCACATCTGAAGGACATTAAAGCACAGTCTTCATGCAATATGAGGAATATTCAGGATATTCCTGAGGAAAACATAAAAATAATCTCTATGTGGATCCCTCCTTCCTGTTACCCTCCTCCCAGCTCACTAAAAATAACAGTCTTCCCCAGAGTTACCAAGAAATGGGCAGAGTTTTACTGAGATACATAAGGCATTACTGACCAAGTTTGATCTGAGAAAACAGGAGGCAAAAGAAACAGTCAAGCTGTCTGTATCTTTGTAGAAAAGATCCAAAAGAATTTTATTTTTAATTTTTCACACTCTCTCATATACTCTTTCTTTTTCAACCTTTAAACCCAGTGCCCAGCTCTTGTCGACATTACAACTGGAGCTGCTTAAGCTGATAAGCGGGCATGCTCTTGTAGAGCAATTGGCTGAGCGTTCCAGGGAGCTGCAAGTGGGCTCAAGGGCCCCTGCCTCTCAGGGCCGCAAGGATTATGATTCCTCCATCAGAGGAATCATAAACAGTGGCTGAGAATTAATTCACTATGGTTGTTAAATTCTTCAATGCTGATCTCCCTTGGGAGTTTAAAACCTATTCTGCCTACCAGGGATTCTCAAAACATGACTATCTGGTCTGAGAGTGGATTTAAAATTAAGTTTGGTATAAGACAAGAAAATATATCCATTAAAGGGGTTCTGAACGCAATTCCAATGTGTGTGGGGCAGGAAGAGGGGGTGTTTCTCACACCATCAAGCTGGGTGTCCTACAATTCAACTCAAATCTGATACTATCTACCCAGAGATAGCATTACACTGTACATGTTAAGAGCTCTGTCCCACAAGACTACCCCCACCTGGAGTTCAGATGCCAGGCTCATCAGAGCTTATCAGAGTTCCAGCAGCCCCCTCCTTAAACTCTATTAATTTGCTAGAGTCGCTCACAGACTCAGAGACACATTTTGCTTATTAGAGTCCCAGCTTATTTTAAAATGGTACAACTCAGGAACAGCCAGATGGAAGAGCCATATAGGGCTAAATACAGGGAGGAGCACAGAGCCCCCTCCAAGCATGCCACTCTCTCCAGGTCTCCCCGCGCTCTCCAACCTGGAAGCTCTCCTAACCCTGTTCTATCAGTCTTTAATGGAGGCTACATTATATAGGCATGAGTGATTAAACCATTAGCCATTGGCAAGCGATTCAATCTCCATCCCTTCTCCCAGGAGGTCAGGGGATTAAGACTGAGAGTTCTAACCCTCTAATCACATGGGGGGTTCTCCTGGTAGCCAGCCCCATCCTTAAGTGTCATCCCAAAGTAACCTTATTAACCTAACAAAAGACACCTTTATAGCTCTTATCACTTAGGAAATTTCAAGGGTTTTAGGACCTCTGTTCCAGAAACAGGGACAAAGAACAAATATCACATCCATTCTTTGGTATGCGGGATAGTACCATATTCTATTCTATTCTATTCTATTCTATTCTATTCTATTCTATTCTATTCTATTTTATAGATAATTGTCATGGGGAAGATAGCTATTTTTGGTGGAGAATAAGTTCTATAAATTAGCCAAGTATTTGCAACTCCAAACTCTCCACCGTCCCTCTCTTCGTCACCCATTCTGGAAGCCTTCTGGGTTTCCTAAATGCAGAGAATATGCATATCTAGACCAGGGTTTCTCAACCTTGGCACTACCAATATCTTGGTGGGATAATTCTTTGTTGTTCTATGAGGGTGGGTTCTGCCCTGTACAATGTAGGATATCTAACGGCATCCCTGGCCTCTACCCACTAGATGTCTAGCATCATCCTCCCTCCAACTGTGACAACTAAAAATGTCTCCAGACAGTGGCAGAACCACTGCTCTAGATTTCATTTAGCTTTGAGTTTGGATGTTGTGAGATCCCAAAATCCTAAGCAAAGCTTGGAAGCGCTTAATTCCTCTGCATTGCATTGATAGGGTAAGGGTTAAAGGAAAGAAATGGAAGGAAGTTGAAAATCTAGGTAAGAAATAAAAGGATCAAACATTTATCAAGTGTCTTCTATATACTGTGTCCCCAGCACTCGGGTAAAAACTTTATAAAAATCATCTCATTTAATCCTGACTAAAACCACACTCCTAAAATAATAGTCAAATTTTGTCAAGAGTTTACAATGTGCCAGGCATTGTATCATATTAAATATTTTACATTAACTCACTTATTTAATTACAGTAGCAATCCCACATATTAGGTACCACTATTATCTCCACTTTTTGCAATAATGTAGCTAAGCTCAGAAAATGAAATAATTTTCCCAAAGTCACACATTCACTAACTAATTAGGTCTGAATAAAAATCTAAGTCTCTTCATCTCATCCTGCTATCTCTTAAAGAGAAAAACATTAGAGCATCCTCTTGAAAAGATGAAAAATCTAATTCTATGAAATATTTATCCTTGGATGGCATATTTTAGTGAACAGGTGAGAATCCATGCCATTCCATCATATCCCAAGAGCTGCTTAGGATCAAAAGGCCATTGCACAAGGAATAGAATTATCTGTGATCCATAGGGAAGGCAGGGATGTGTATTCAGCACGAGTTTACACAGAATAGATACTAAACAGATAGAAGTGCACCCTTAAAGGGGAAGGGGGTGGGGGGAAACATGCCCGAAAATGTGATATATGAAATTCCCATAATTAGCATTTTAAATTGAAGGGTATCTATTAGACATTTGCTGAAACTACCTATGGGCCAGAGATTCGGAAATACTTTTATGATTGACAAAGTTTAGTCATTGCTCCCAAAACTAAATTCTGGGACAGCCCAGGGCACCTTTGTGCGGAAATGAAAGGAAGAGTGTGCCCCAAAGAAGCCTGCACTAAGCATCAAGAAGAAACGCATGGAGAAGGAATCTGCTCCTTTCCAATTGCCGAGAAAGAGGACCATGGCAAAGGGCAAGGTCAGAAGAGGTATGTGACTTACTTTAGGCCTAATTGCATACATCATGACCCGGGAGTGATTGGCCTCCATGGTTTAGCCATCTGGGTATTAAGTAATCTCAAGGCTCCAGGTGGCTTTTATTTAGTTAGTAGATTTCCTAGGTCCTTTTAAATTCTTCTCTACTCTAAATCAAGCAGAAATGTCGTAACAAAGGTGAAAGCTCTGGGAAACACAGAAAAGGAACACGTCTCTTGGGAGGGATCTGTGTCTCAATACTGAAATAAATGTTTGTGCATAGCAGAGTGTGAATTCTGTTTTCCTCTCCCAAACATTTCAGAGTTCCACTTGCCAAAGTCAAACAGACACTAGAAGTGCAAACTAAACAAATCTAAACCAAATTTTGTGGGATTCGCTGTTCTAGAAGTGATGATAAGAAACAAGAAGTCTCAAAAGGGAAAGAAAGGAACATCTGAATTTACTCTCTCACCTCTTCTGCCCATTACTGATACCCAAAAAAAAACAACTCGAAAGTTCAAAATACACGTGGGGACCAGAGTAACCCAAGGCTTCCAGCTGCTGATCTCTACACTAGAAAGATGTCCATCTGACTTTAGAACCAAGAATATGTCTGTTTCACGTGAGCAATTTTTTTGTTTTTACCCCATGGTCATGGTGGGCTTAGGATGCTCGGGCTACTAACAAGTTCTGAGCCCACCTCTGCGAAGGGTATATCTTTACTCAAAACCTTTTTAGCTTCATTCCTGGTCCCATTGTGTCACCCTATCCTTGTTTTGTAATATCTTCCTGTTTCTTTCTAATGACCTATCTTGTATTGTTTCTGCTTTTGATGGCTCTGTCTAGTATGCTACCTGACACATTAGAGACAATCAACATTGATTAGATTTCATTAAATTTCTAACCCCTCTCTGAAAATAAACCCCTTCTCTTTTTATAAAAGAACAAGTGAAAAATAAACCCTTCCCTTGAGATGATGCTGAGAATTGATAGTTCATTTTCTACCATCATAAAAAAAAAAAAAAAGGCTGACCTATGAGGTTATTCAGCCAAACCATCCCCATTCCCCTGCCCCCACTTCTCCACACATCTTTTATTTTTAGGGTGAAGGCCTGTCACTATTTGCTTCACATGTGCAGCAAAGCATGTCTAAGCAAAGCCCAACAGGTAGTTTCTCAAAACTTCTGTCCATCATCAGAATAAAAATAACTCTATTGATGTGTAAGATTCTGGAAATTAGACTAAGAAAAGTTTCAGTCACTTTTTCAAAGAATTGTAGAAAAGATACAGTTGCTGGACCTTCATTGCCCTGGAGGGGAACAAAAGAAGTTGCCACGAGCTGGGTTTCTTCAGCTGGGAGAGGAAAGGTCATACCTGTGGGCGAGCTCTATGGGTTTTAATACTAAGGAGAATTTAAGGGATTTGGGAAAGCAATAAGGTTTATTAACAAAACTCTGGATTAAGAAGAGAGATGTGAAACTAAATCTTCCATTGAATGGCTGCCTCAGAGGTTTGCAAGGTTTCTATTTCCATATGTTAAAGCACAAAAGAAAGAATAACCCAAGGCCATGGGAAAAAAATATGTATATATTAACATACTTTGATTAGTACTTAAGTGTCTTGTGTATATAAAATGATTACTCTTATGTTCCTTTATGTTATATATCACTAAGAATCTAAAAGTTAAATCTTTCCTATCCCACACCTCCCACCAAAAAAAGTATGATCTAAAATGCTGGGATTTTTATCTTTTCAGTCTACATTACATTTTCCAAGTAAGCATAGATAGTAAAGTTTCCATTTGTTTAAATGCATTCTGTGTATTCTAAATCAATCACATAAAATTATCCACCAAGCATGTGATAAAATCATGAGATCATTAAATCTTCACCCCAAATTCATACCAGCCTCAAGAACATACACATGGCTATAGTTTGAGCCATAGAGAAAGAAACCTAGAATCCTAGTACAGGATTCAGCAAAATGTCAAATCTCCTGGGACACAAAAGCTAGGAACATAAGATAAGAGCCATTGAACAGGACTGCCCCTGTGAACACCACATAACTAATAATTTCGCCCTCCTTAGAGGTTTCAGAGTTTAATATGTGGCACTTGGTCAAAGGCTTTAGAAGATCATATGGACAATGTGAGACTCCAGTAAGAAAATATGTAGGTGAAAATTTATTGAGGCTTTATGCATAGTCATCATTTAATCTTCACACAAACCCTGTCTGGAAGTCTCTGTTAACCCCTTTATGTAGATAAAGAAGTTGATTCTGAGGAGCAAAGTAAATTGCCTACAGAAACGTAGTAACCAGATCTAGATAACACAACTTGGGCTCATTATACTATCTCATGCATTAGTAATGACAAGAGAAGGACCCATCAATAATAAAAGTAAATGAATGATTGACATATGGAAGAGTCAGTCCGATCATGTATGGAACGTGCCTTATCTGGCCATTCCAAATACACACATTTGAGACCCTGAAGGCTTGAAACTTTAATAAGCAGCATTAAACCTGTACTGCAACCTTGATAGATGGTCTCAAAAGTACCTTATATCTCATTTTACTTGGAAGAATCTTATTTAGTGACAGAATTATTGTCATTTGACTGACAAACATTTCTTTAAAAAAAAAAAAAATTTAAAAGCCAGACCAATTCACAAGAGCATAAGAAAAGAAAAAACTCCATTTTTAATGGAATGCCATTTTTATTGAGATCACTTCAATAACTTAGTCCTGTTAGCCATGGGAACTACTACTATAAACTGTCTTGGCACAAAAATATACAGAAGTCTGAGCATTTGTAATCTAAATTGGTTCTGTTCAAATTCAACCACAAATGGCTTATCTGTGATTTTTTTTTAATGCTTTGCTTCAGGTAACATTTTTAAAAACTGTAAAGACATGAGGCAGCTTTGAAGAAGGAAAAAAATGATCAAGGTAGATATCTCCATCCTGCCTTAAACCCTTTTGATTCAAAGACATCCAACTGGTAGAAAATTTGTTTCATGGAGTCATAGGCTAATTTTATACTAGGTTGTAACTCACTGAGAAATTCTGCTTTTTTGGAAATAATTTCAGACCCTTAATGTCGTGCTAGCACCAGCTCTCTGCTGTACTCATATTTATGAGTGTACTCACATTTCTTCTTAGCTGATTAAATTTGAAGGTGTCAACCAGCCCTGCTATGAGAACATTACTTTAAGCCTGGTTTACCATAAATACCAGCATGCTCAACCTCCATTCTTAACTAAATAAGAATCTTCCTGCTGTTTAGAGTCAAAGAATCCAATGATTACAGCATTATAAACAAAGCTAGGTTCCTGCGTGCCCAGTAATAAAGTGAGAGAAAAGAGTAATCCAAACATACTCCATTAGCAAAACTCATTCCATTTCTTTTATATTTTCTACCTGTGAAATCTATAGATCTTCCAGGATCCTACCCCCAAAGCTTCCATCAATGTACCTCAAAGTTCAACATTAGCCCACCTCATTTGTGTCTCTACATACAGTTGTGGGAGCTGTGCACTGCACAACCTTGGGGGTACCAGTCACATGGTAAAAGTCATAGATGTGAATATTTGTAAGCATGACTTATAAATTGGTAACAGCAGTAAAAAAAGTAGGTTTTTTTTCATAAAATCAGTGTATTATGACAATTTTCAACAGAAAATAATAGTGTTCTAAAGAGGGGGCATAGTTTTCTAATTTACACCAAAACATTATATAGATTAGCTGTGATCTTGTCACAAACCAATTCAGGTAAATCAGTTAAATTAACCATTTGATAATGTGTGTAATTATAGGCACGGATTTTTTTTTTTTTTCCTGTTAGGAGGCAATTATAAAGAGAGGTAAGAGTTAGTTTAGGACTCACACATCTCCCTGAAAAGTGACTTAAATCACTTTCTTCCTAACTTTTTCAAAAAATCAGTTTTGTCACTGCCCATTTACAGACCAAGGGAAAAGGGTCATAGAGATTTCATATACTTAAAGACTGCTTTTTAAATTAGGAAAAAAGTGTGTTCAAAAGTATATGCATTTTTCCCTCCCTTCCCCTATGAAACCAGAGAGGGAGACAAACCATAAGAGACTCCTAATCTCAGGAAACAAACTGAGGGTTGCTGGAGTGGAGGGGGGTAGGAGGGATGGGATGGCTGGGTGATGGACATTGGGGAGGGTATGTGCTATGGGGAGCACTCGGAATTGTGTAAGATTGATGAATCACAGACCTGTACCCCTAAAACAAATATGTAAATAAATAAATAAATAAAAATTGTAAAAAGTATATGCAATAAATAATAAAAACTCAAAATTCTTTACTTCCTTCTGTAGCTAGAAAAGAGAGGGCAGGGAAAGGAGAAAGGATAGGAAGAAGGAACAGAGGGGAAAATATAGTGAGGTGAGGAGTCAGGGCAGGGCAAGGAAGGAAATGAGATACAAAGAAAGAAATCCAAGGACATAAGTATGTAGGAAGAAAGGAGAGACATGTAGAAAAGCTATAACAAGAAAGATAAGAGAGGGAAAAGATCAAAGAAAAGATAGTGTAAATTTTCAGATGAATGATGGTTGAAAAGTAAATTCATTTGGTTCTGTTTTATTTTTCCTTGGTTTATGGAAAAAGTTACTTTGCCACACTAACTGGGCACCAACAATTCATCACAGCTCTTTAACTATTCAGTATTTCTGTACTTTCCAGGATTCTTTTTCAGAAACTCACTGGAGGTATAGCTATTTCCTTCACTACAGTAGCAAGGTGACCAAGCTGCCTTGGCTGAATAAATTAAGCCAAGCCAAAAAGAGAAAAACAAACTACTTTCCCTGAGAGACCTGGTAGCTTCTGATATTACAGGGACTGCTGTGGATAGATAAAAGACAGAAAGATTGACACTCTGATTCCATGTTAAAGTAGGTTCAATAGGGAATAATTAAAACTCACCATGCTCAGCTATGGTAAAAAGAATCCACTGGAGTCATCCAATTCTAATCAACAATTAAACTATACATGAGTGAACTATTTAGGTACATCTGGGTCAGACAGCTACAAACATTGTTTTTATTACTATGTGAGGTCTTGGGGTTTCTGGAGACACTGGTTTGAATATGAAAAGAATAACCATCATGGTTATTTCACAGATCATTAAGTTGACCTCAATATCCCATCTCCTCCTAGTATCAGATATGCACAAAGAAAGTATCTTCTGGTGACAGTTTATCTCGTTTTCCACAGTGCTCCTATATACCTAAGTGTGGAAAAAGTTTTGAAGAATCCATGTCCCTGGTGAATGTCGTCATGGAAAACTTCAGGAAGTATCAACACTTCTCCTGCTATTCTGACCCAGAAGGAAACCAGAAGAGTGTCATCCTAACCAAACTCTACAGTTCCAACGTGCTGTTCCATTCACTGTTCTGGCCAACTTGCATGATGGCTGGGGGCGTGGTGATCGTTGCCATGGTGAAACTCACACAGTACCTCTCCCTGCTCTGTGAGAGGATCCAACGGATCAATAGATAAAAGCAAAATGGATGAGATCATTTTCTTTAAAGCTCAAATACTGTTTTCTTTCATTCTTCACCAAAGAACCTTAAGTTTGTAATGTGCAGTCTGTTATGAGTTCCTCAGTATATTCTTATACATAGAGCAATAATGCAAAAGCTGTCCTATATGCAAACATGATGTCTTTATTATTCAGGAGAAGAAATAACTGTTTTGTGTTGGTTGGTTGTTTTCATAAGCTTGTTTTGATGCTGGAACTAGTACTTCCTTGTCTCGTTCCACCAAAATCGGGCTCAGTTATTCATTTGCCAAGCTTTGTGGAGGAATGTAGACAATATCAAAGTGATAAAGTCTGTGTTCTCAATTGTCTGATCTCTTGAAGACATTTCTGCAATATTTTTCATCATTCATTGTTTACTAAAGCTGCAGCCAAAAATATTCTTTCTTTTCTTACTCAAAACTGAGCCCTGTAAGCAAGTAAAGGGACCAGATTTCCTAACTAAAGGATGTCAAGCATTTTCCTTATATTTCTACCATATCACTGTAAAGAAGGGGGGAAATCCAGACAGTTATTTCTCTTTTATTATTTTCTATTCATAACTTCAGATTTTTTAACTGATTTCCAAAAAATAAGCTGTTTTCATTATCCAATTCTATAATCTCTTCCTGTGATTTAAATAGAAAATGAACAGAACCCTTTTCCATTTAAGACCCTGCTACTGTGTGAGGAGATAACACTTAACAAAGAGTTTCATTACCTGTGAATTGACTGAACGTTGAGTAAATTTACCATTGTCAACCAGGGAAGTCTATGTCACTAAGATATTTATGTGAAAATCTTTATTCTATTTCAATTGAGCTGTTAGATGGTAAAATTAAGATCCTACTTGCTGGTCAAGACTGGTGGACTGATTTCAATGGATAAATCTATTGTGGCAAATTAACATATTGGAATGTTACTCTTTGGGAACTTATTTTTAAATTAATGAGTGTGTGTAGTCTCTCTTTCTGACAAGTGTTCCCCATTGGGATTTTAAATCTGTGTGCACAGAATATTTGTCTCCTCTACATGTTTTATTTTTCTATTTACAATTCTCTTTTTTGTTGCTAGATTTTATACCCAGAGTAGACCTTTTTCCTAACACACACTTAAAATGAATAACAGATCTAAAGGAAGACTTTGTTCACATTGCCCTTTACTTATTGTGTTGGATGCGGGGGTGGGGAGGTGGGTGCAGAATGAGGGATTGGTTTTAAACAAAAACATTCCATCTTTTATTTAACATCAATATCAAAACGAGAAGACAAACATCTATCTTTCTCATCTATATTTAAGTACCCTTTTATAACATAGTATCAAAGTTTTCTAGATATTGGGAAATTTTACAAAACGTATTTGTGGAATGCATGGTGATACTAATCTGATGAAGTGGAAAGTTTCCTGCAATACTGTAATTCATAGTTTGAGTTTCCATAAGCACTTAAATCCTTAGGGTGCAATTGGGGCTTCAAATGTGTAATTAAAATTTTAAAAAACAAAATCCATTACATCAGCAAGATTTGAATACCTCTTGCATTCTAAGCTGACAAGCCCACGGTAGTCCAAAAATGTAGGATTCACTATCATTAAAGGTATTTAAAGAGATTATAAAGAAAGTTCCTTTAACACACAAACACACACAACTTTCAAACAATATTAGGAATATTGCTTGAAAATATGATGGAAAACTCGATTCCTACCCTACCTGAAAAACATAATTCTGAAGATGATAGGAAAATCTTTGTGACTATGGAGCTGAAAATTTATAATCTTTAATGTTCCTTGAGCTTCCCTTCAAGTAATCCAAGGATGAATTATTTTTTTTTCAGACTTGTAATTAAAAATTCCCAACTGATGTTTCAGATAAGATTTAAGAAATCTCAAAATAATTACACCAAAAAAACATTAACATTAATTCAGTGTCTTTCTGAATTCCCATAAAAAACAGCCCTTTAAGTAATTTAAATGTACACACAATTAAATGCTCATTATTAAAGACAAATAAACTGTGATTAATAATAATGTTTTAAATACATTGCATATGTTAAATAATTTAATCTTTATTATAACCCTATTGGAGGAAGCACTATTATTTTCCCATTCTATAGAGGAGAATGTTGAAGCCTAGAGATGTTAAGTAACTTCCCCAAGGTTACACAGAAACTAAGATGGCAGAGAGCTGAGAAAATACCCAATTTGTAGCTGCTCCATTATAATAACCATTTCCATGGCTTTGGGGTATTTTAGATAAGACCGAGGAAGGCTAAGGTTTAGAAAGAATTATAGGGGTGAGGGGTAAAGAAGAAAGACCACTGAACTAGAAGTCAAAGATGTCATTCAAGACATGGCGACTAGGTGACTTCTGCTTCTTGATTAGTCTCTAGACTTCTTTGACTGTAGGATTAGAATGTGAGGCCAGCTGACCACTGAGTTCCCTTTTAACACTAGCATTTCATCCTAGGTGTGTGGAAAGAATGAATACCATTCCCCAACCTGCATAGCACAGATCTGATCCTCAAATAGAATCTACTAGTATTAATCCATGGATTAAAAAGCAGCCTCCCCGCTAATATTCCCCAAAAGCCACATGCCCCTTCTTTAGGGCCCAAACTTTATTTACACCTGTCAGAAGCAGAACTCTGAGCCTTCACATTACTCAACAAAGATGATATCCCCCACAGAGTATCTGTGCTTCCAAATCACTTTCATTATCCAATTGGCATATCCCATCTAAAACTTTATGGATTTCAAATTCCCTGAGTTACAATTATATTAAAACCCGGAAAATGATAAATACACCAATGATTGCTTGCAAATAGCCATAATAAAAAATATGATTCTATAGAAAGCTGACTGATCGTAATGACGATGTAGGCAACCATAAAATACCTCTTATGTAGGCCATGTGACATTTAGGGTTCCAGCATGTTACTCTTCTCATTGCTGTAAATGACCAAAAGAGTGATCATGCCTGGCATTTATATAACAAATGTTATTTTCAATATGTCAAACCATAAACATCTTATCACATTTCAGTGGGCGAAACATCTTGACACTATAATCATTCCATTGACATTAACAGAGAGATCTGTAGGACAACAAAATAATATGAGCAATTGATTCCAGTGAGTTAAAACAATAATTTTAATACAGTGATATGTCATTCACAGGCATAATTAAATTTCCTCCCCTGCCTTGCCAAAATCCTGAAATGAACACTGTTCAAGCAAGTAAGGGAATTTTTGTCCTGGTGGGGAAGAGGAGGTGATTACAGTTTGGATATTGTTCCTTCTCTTCCCAACTTCTACTTCTTTCCCTTTCCCTTTGTAAAACATTCAGTAAGAATGATCTCAGAGTTCTGCAGGAACCATTCCAATGTATGTACCACTTGGGAAGTTTGACTCAAGGAAAAAAGCTTCAGGACTCTTCTGAAAAACCTGTCAGGGTGACGTGCACAACAGAACTGAGCACACAACTTTTAAGCTGCATCTGTTCCACCCTTCCATATTTGCAGCAACTGTAAGGAATAATACAAAGTATATGACACTACTTCTCTCCTAAGAATGAGTTTGTAGTCCACTAGACAGGTCAAGACAACACACATGAAGAAAAAAATAGAGAACAATTAGGTCTCTAATCCACACCCAGTGAGTATAATATCTACAGAGGGTCAATACGAGGCTTACCTGGGATGTATATGTAAAATGTCTAGCACTGTATATAGCCTATAATACATGCTTACAACTGGTAATTATTACTACTAATAGCAAAATGTAGAAGTAGTATTAATAGTATTAGTATAACTACTAGTAGTATATAGTCTCTTAGAGCTAGAATAGAATAGCTCTAAAATGTCGTTTTTGCCCAGAATCTACACCAATGCGTAAATCCCTTCTACAACATCCTTAGCAGGATAATCTAGTGATAGGGACAGTTACTACTTGAATCCTGCCAGTGATGGGATAGGTTACCAGTTAATAAGACAATGCCAGAAAGTTTTCCTGATATCAGGCTAAAATCTGCCTCCCTATAATATCTACCCACTAAATTCACACAAAATCAGATCAGTACTCCTGTGTCACTAACTTATTCTATTAGTGCTATTTTATTTAAAAATGGAGGAGGGAATGGGGAAAGAGCAACTTCATTTTTTAGAATATAAAATCATGGAAAATCACACATTCAGCCAGGGTTATGACATAAATGAAAATTTATAAATGACATCAACTTTAAAAGGTTAATAATAACCTATTAGAACCTAAACATTCATGAATGAATTAAATTGATGAACTAGCTTAACCCTCTGATGCCCATGTGAATTTTAATCCTGTACCACCTCTCAAGCATGAATGGTAACACTGTCTGAAGTTCTACATTATGTTCTTATTCAACTCTGTAACACCAGACTAACTTGTCTAAGTAACCAGATTACTTAGGAGCATAGATATGTTCCTAACAGAAAGTTGCAACAATTATGCCACGAGTTTGTCTTGGCTAAGGTACCATTCTCCAGTGCAAGGCCAAGGAACTGGAAGGAAATGTCAATCTGTGAACTCCAGTAGTGACTCTTTGAATTAAGTGCTTCATTTAGGTAGGAAGAGAAGTTGTTTTCTCAATATAATCCCTTAACTAGAGCTTCCAGAACTGTTCTTTAGTCTGGTTCTTCCAGAACAAATATAATCCCCAAGCCTTTGCAAGCTGTAATATGACTTGTTACCAACATAGTGTAAGATCAGGACATGGAGAAGGCTCAAGATCCTCTACACAATCTCACCCCCTATTGGCACCTATTAGCAGTACCAGAAATTGCTTTGGGTAGAAATCACAACCTCTCTTCATAAAAATCTCCTCTCTCTCGCTGTCTTTCTCTCTGTTTCTGTCTCTGTGTGTGTGTGTCTCTCAATCTGTCACACTCTCTCTGTGTGTCTCTATCTCTGTCACTCTCTCTCAGCTGTTTTTTCTGTTGGTTTGTATTCTTAATCTTCATACACCAGCAAAGATGGCCCCATGTGCACAAAAATCCCTTGTGTCTATAATTACAGAAGGAGAATAACCCAGCATTTCTCTCAATCCTCAAAAATGCCAACTCTCTCTGTATCACCTGTCATGACAGAGGCAGGGCATGTAATTTGCAGCCCCATTGAGTGGGAGCCAAGTAATTCTCCAAAGGAAAATGGGCGTGTGTTAAAGAAGAGAAGAAGGGGTGCTGGGCAAGCAAAAACAACAGATGTCCACTACCTACAGCTTGGATAGACTCTTACCAAGTGCTTCTACCAACAGAGATTTTGGCTGAAGGAGAAAAATTACTGCAGATATAAGAAGAAAAACTCATGGGACTAAGAGGGAAAAGGAGAGAAAGAACTAGTGCTCAGAATTTACTTTGCAATTTTTCTATGAGTTCTTAATAAAGTTTAAAAGAAAAAGAAATTTCTGATTTTCATTCAATGAGAGACGTGGGGATATTTTGGTTTCAGCAAAGGACAAGAGGTTCCCTTAGAAACAACTGATATTGCAAGAAGAGGAAAGAGTTGATGGGAAATAAACTAATTTAAAAGAAGGGAGAGGATCATAAACCACAGGAAAAGGAGAGTGGGAATTAGAAAATCTAATTAAAGAAACTATTGCTACTCCCTCAGATATTAGAATTTCTCCATGCTTTTCTTAAGGGCCTTGTTCTTTGGGCTGATAAATACCTACCTGGATTAGCACAGAGTCAGTTGCCCCATTTTCTTCTGATTTGGGAGTAAATTCATTTAAGGAGCACATGAAGAGACGAAGGCCTGGATTCTTTCTACCCACTAACACTTTCACACATCATAACATTTAAGAAAATGATTCCTAACCAAAAAAAAAAAAAAAAAGGAGGAGGGGGAAGAAAAAATTATTCCTTCTTGGACCATGCAATGAGAGATCTTGTCACAGAGACATCAACAGGAAGCATTACTCACCACCTGCAACCTGACCTACCATCTGCAAAGCCATGGTGTCTTCAACATCTAGACATCCATATAATACCCTCAACTTAGGTCTGTCCAAATGCATTAGCCTCTCCAGCTGGACAGTCACCAAAGCTCAGCCCTTTTATTCGCTGCATTAAAAATCCAGCGGTTTGTGAGGCAGCTGCAAACCCCGACACTTAGCTCCTTCTGGTGGCACGCAAACACAACAGCCATCCCTGCATCATCCTTGACAGGACTGCAGTATCATTCTGGAACAATTAACAGTGTTTGTATCTAACCGGAAGTACCCAGCTGCTGTAGCTAACATCTAGCGATCCTGGGAAGAAAGTACGGGGTTCAGACTGGGGGACTCATACTGCATATAAAATATATCCCTTCCCTTCAACGGTTGTGGCAAATACAGAATTCGGTGCCAATGCTACACTTAGGCCCATTTCTAGAAAGTCAGAATCAGCTGAGAAGTTTCAGCTTTCCCAGAGAAAGGGAGTGCTTTCAATGCAGCTCAGGCATCTGTCAACAGAAATCTTAGGAGCCAGGTCAAGCCCAGCCAGGACAGGCCACTTGCCACAAACTGGTTTTGAGCTAACACCATCAAAGAGGCTTTTCCAATTCTCAGTTTCTTTAAAAATGCCACACTGTCTGGCTGAATAAACAACTCTTTAAATGCTAACCACCTTCAAGTTAGCCCGGCAAACACCCAAGACTGTTCAGGAGATTCTACTTGGTATGGTTGAAAAGCCACATGCCCAAGTTATCCAGTAGTGGAAATCAGCAACTGTCTCTGCTTTATTTTTTATTTTTTTTTTTAAAGATTTTATTTATTTATTTGAGAGAGAGAATGAGAGAGAGAGCACATGAGAGGGGGGAGGGTCAGAGGGAGAAGCAGACCCCCTGCTGAGCAAGGAGCCTGATATGGGACTCGATCCCAGGACTCCAAGATCATGACCTGAGCCGAAGGCAGTCGCTTAACCAACTGAGCCACCCAGGCACCCCTGTCTCTGCTTTAAAGAATGAGGCATTTTAATAGTTGAGTAGCCTCAGAGACTGTGAGGATTTACCATCAAAAAAAAAAAAAAAATGCAGAACCGGAACAAAGGGGCCCTTCAGAAGACCAGTTAAAGGCAGCAGTTTACTTTACCGTGGGTATCAGTGTAGCCTGTGATCCCCAAAGAGCACCCATTGGGAAAACTACACGCCACCTTCCTGTGGTCATTCCCCCCATTTCCACTCTTATTCAGTTCTGTGTATGTAAAGCAATAAGTTGAGCCCAGCCCAACGCGGGCACCAGCAGGCATCTCAGGCCTGCTAGAAGGAGGAAGTTTTCATTCAACTGACTATAGGCCAGCCTGCTGTTCGGCCTTTAACTTAGAAAGATGTGTATCCCAAGAACAGCTGCTGTCCATGACTTGGATCATGGAGTGAACTGGCCCTTCTAGGCTCCCTCCCATCTTCACCCCCACACCCCCTACACTTCAGCCATCTAATCAGTGGCCATCCCCAGTCTTCCAAATTCGTTCTCACCTCTGGGCCTTGGTGATTACCGTTCCCTCTGCCTGAGACTCCCTTCACTAATCTCCCTTCTATCCACCTGGCTAACTTATGCTCATCCTCTAAGATTTAGCTCAAACTTCATCTGTACCAGTTGGCTGTTCCTGAGCTCCCCAGGCCCAGGCCAGGTGCCTGCCTTCTCTGCTTCCGCTTCCATAACACCCCACTGCACCCCTCTATAAAGACACTTATTACCCACATTTTTGTCTGGTGCTGCTATAAGATTCCAGAAGGCATGGATTTATTTTATTCATTTCTGTTTTATTTTGTTATATTCTTATCATCCAGTCCAATACAATTCCTGGCCCAGAGAAGGGGCTCAATAAATGTTACTTATATCAATAAATGAATAATAGAATTATTAATAAAAAGTAGGCAAATTAAGTTGATTTCTCTGTATAGGAAGATCTTCCCAAATGACAAAATGCCTGAAAAGCAACCATTAGAGATCTGTTCCTTTTACTGTAGATTCCAGTGGCCTAGCAGGAAAACTGCGGATGACCCCAGGCAATGCTGTCTTTCTCTGCCAATAAGTCCTGGGCACCCTCAGAACCATCCATGACACCAGAAACCTAAGAGTAGGCCTACAGGGAAACATAGAAGGTAAATTCTGATGGGAGACAGCTAGAGTCTTAAATTTGTAGGCCTAAATAATGCCCAAGAAGGGGAAGGTAGTGTAAACAAGTGATTAGCACACAGGACTTGGCATCATTCAGACCTGAGTTTGAATCTTGGTTCTGCCACTCACCAGCTGTGAGACTTGGGGAAATATACTTAACTCACTCATGCATCAGTTTCTTCATCTGGAAAATGGGAATAATAATAATCTAAATCATAAGATCAAATCAGATATGAGATATATGAGATTACATATTAAAATGCTGAGCAAAATGTCTAGCCCATAATAAATGTAAAATTGAAGAGAAAAATTACCCAGAGCAGGCCCAAGCCAGCAGGCCCCAGAAGATGGAAAGTTACTAGCTCAGTTGGTAGGAAGCGATAACCAGAAGTCCCGCTGGGAACAAGAGATAACCAGCCCTTTCTGCTTCTGTAAACAGGCTTCCCACCACAAGCTTCCGAACCACGGCTGTTCCCGCCTAAAGCAGCCCTCTCCCCCACTCCCCCAGTTTAAACCCACCTACCAGCAGTCAGCATAGCCCTTGGAACCGGACTGCCCACACTCCCCTATAAAAAGCCCTATAACCCCGCTTCCCCGGGGGTCCCAGAATTTCCAGCACGAGCTCATCTGGGTCCGCCGGCGTAAAAATAAACCCGAGTTCTCCTACTTCTCCGAGTGTCACTTGTTCTCTCGCCGGTCTGATTTTTATTTTTCCGCAACAAAATGACGATCACTTTATGGCAATTAATAATAAAAGACAAAGACTATTATTATTTTTAGTACTAAGCACTAAGCGTTTGGAGGCAAAAGGACAAAGATGGATGCAGCACAGGCAATAAAAGATGAGTAAGATGAGCTTCATCGATTCTGCAGTTGTTTCTAGGACTGGCCCCAGCCTTCACACTGCCAAACATCTCATAACTATCCTCAGATCTGGGGAGATTTGAAAGCATCCCTATCAACAGAGGAAGGTGGATAGGGAGTCAAGAGACTGATTTGAGATAGTCTATCACAGGCTCCCCAATTTCTTTGGAGGAGAAACCTCTGAAGGCAATTTCTGCCCACTGCCCCAGCCAAGCGGTAAGAAAAGGGACTCAGTCCCTATTTCAAACCTCATCTAGCCAGTGCATGAAACTCCAGAAATCTTTTTTAAAATAGAAGCACAAGAGGCCAAGAAAAGAAGCAACTGAGTTTAGGGGCTCCAGAGAACCACCAGTAAAAGAAACAAGGGTGCAGGGAGAGACACAGCAGAGGAGTAGAAAGTGAATGTATACACTTGAACCGGAGTCGTTAACACCAGGGCTCCATTCAAGAGAGCCAGGCACTGGATCCAAGTTCTTGTCTCTTCTGAGAAAAGTCAAGAAACTGGCTGTGATTAACCACACACCTTATCCAAGTACACTGACATTTTTATGCACAGGATTACAGGGCACTTACTTTCACTTGAAAGTAAGAACATAAACATAAGCTCTCCACTCAGAAATGGAAATGCTGTTTATCCCCTGCTTTCTGTCTCCAATGTCCAGCAAACTGGAAAGAGTAAGAAGAAAATGACCCAATATATGGCTAAATATCCTCACACTGGAAACAGTTTTATTCTCCCCAAAAGGAAAGAACAGCTAGAGGTGAAATATTTTCTGCCCTCACAAAAATACTTTGGATAATCAGGCGGTCTGATGCTGGGAAAAGGGCCACAGTGCTTCGGAAATCTACACACACTCACACACATGCACACAGACACAGACACACACGTTTCTGGGGAAAGAAGTAGCTTATTCAAGTTTTCTTATCAGTCAGGGCTTCTGACATCTGCTTCCTTGAGTGAGTCATTAGCATATAGTAGCTCTGTTCTGGCCATTTGAAAGGGGGATGGAGAGGAGACGATAAGGGACAGAAGTTCTAGAAACTGTCCCTTGTAAGTTATAAATAAGTTATAACTTGATTTCTATCACAATTAAAACAAAAGAAGCAAATTCTTGTGATAAAAGAAAAAGATCAGGATGGTGATGTTTTTCTGCCAAAGACAAAATCAGTAAAATTGACTGGGAATTAGTTAAAACAGCAGAAAACTGAAAAAACACAACAGAGGGTGCCCTGCCATAATCCGGGATCATTTTTTCTCACCGTCACCATATGCTCAAAGAGGTGGCAAAGCAAATTGTCAACCACAGCAAGAACATGACAAGTCCCCTTCTGCTCTCTGCATCCGTGAACTGCTCCTTCAGTCCGCTCAACTGAGTTCCTACTGTGGCTGCTCCAGGAATGTTGCAAGGGCTTGATTCACTTATATGTACATGACATTGTCAGGTTTTTTTTCCAAATAGATAAAACATGACACAAATACTGCAATAAAATATGTCACAATGTGTTGCATATAAAACCTCTCCTGCAATGTTTTCCAAAGCTCAGTATCATCTCCCTGGCAAATAAGAGAAGGAAATAGGTTTTTTAAAATCTTGGTGAAAAATGGCTGGTTGTGTTCTATGTATTCAGAGGTGGCTCTATGTCAGCGTTCTATCTTTATCTGCTTCTGGATATCTCTACGTGGGAAGCCTTTCTGACATGACTTATGGTACTGTTTGGAGAGTGCTTTCCCCAGAGCATAAAAGGAGGAAGAGAAAAAAAACCTCCAGAAGATTTGCTGTAGGCATTTAGGATGTCCACTGAATAAACGTGAGTTATTACAGCCTAAAACTTAATTCTATGGAGTTGGTTGGATGTTTAGCACATGGCCAAAAATAATGAAAAGGGGAGATAACCACAGTGACAGGTGATGCAGGAATGAATGGACCGAGAAAAACGACCAAGCGTAAGCTGAGCCTCCAAGAATGCACCTGCAAAGCTAGCACTGCCTTGAAAAATGGGATTTGGTGTCATACATGCGTGTATCCGACCACTATGTTAAGTGTCTGTCCAATTATCAGCAAACAAGTAAAAATGCAGAAAAGAACATTATACACCATGCTTAGACATATGCTAGATTTCTACAATGCAATAGAGACATGTATAACATGAGGAAAGATATGATACTTTCTTTTTTAAAAAGCTTAAACTGAAACCAGAGAGGGAGACAAACCATAAGAGACTCTTATTCTCAGGAAACAAACTGAGGGTTGCTGGAGTGGGGCGGGGGGGAGGGATGGGGTGGCTGGTGATGGACACTGGGGAGGGTATGTGCTATGGTGAGCGCTGTGAATTGTGTAAGACTGATGAATCACAGACCTGTACCCCTGAAGCAAATAATACATTAGATGTTAATTAAAAAAAACTTAAAAATATAAAAAAATAAAACACCTTATTGAAAAAAATTAAAAATAAAGAGATATAATTCCTTTAAAGAGTATAATTCTAATTCTCACTGGCTTTCTCTCCTCTTTTCCACTTATTCAGGTCTTATCTATGTCCACCTAGATAGATTGACCTGGAACACAATCACTTCTTAACATACAACTTTCAAAGTGTGACTCCAAAAACCTACGCCTTGAAAGGTTCAATAGACAACACAGTTTTAAAAGACTTTGAAGTTGTTAAGGAGAGTCTACGTATTTGCCAAACTTTGAGGCCATGAGCAGGATGAAGGAATTCATGAAAATAAACATCTGTAGAGAGAATTTTTAGTTAATTCAGTATTGTACATAAAAATATTGAGATTCACTTTGAAATGGGCAAAACATCAAAGAAACTAGTGAGTACCGAATTGCAGCCCAACAGGGAGTCCCATTACACGATGTTACAGGGTAATCATTCGTATTTAGTATTTCCTGGGATTTGGGGATGTCATTTGAAGCCATGTAATGTGATGGTGATGCGTTGACCAGGACCAATTATTGCAGTATGAAATGGCAGATGTTTTTATTTAAAAAAAATACACAATATTCATATCAGACACCATTTCTAGTTCAGATCCTTACTATAATAGATGAAACTCTAGGGAACTAACTCTCCATCAATACAATAGTAGGGAATAAAAAGCTAACATACAAATAATACAGAGGGAAACTAAGAAACAGTCCCACCACTGGCATGACACTGGGGTATCAGACTGTGAGTTTCTCCACTGACTTCTTCCTTTGTTATTGGTTTTATTGTAAGAAAAATGCTATACCTGTGAATTACAGGGTGTGAAATACGGAACTGAATAAACCAGCTTCTGGTGCTTCCAGAAAATAAAATTAATTAAAATAAAATGCCATCGCCAGAGTCCTTGCAAGAGAGGCAAAGGGAATCTTGATACTGTACACAGAGAAGGCCACGTGAGACAGGCAGAGATTGGAGTTGTGTGGCCACCAATCCAAGACTGCCTACAGTCACCAGAAGCTGGAAGAGGCAAGAAATGGGTTAAGCCCAGAAATCTCCAGAGGGATTATGGCCCTGCTGGCACTTCTATTCTGTCCCAGTGACACTGAATTTGAACTTTTGGCCTCCAGAGCTGTGAGAGAATATATTTCTGTTGTTTTAAGCCATCAAGTTTTTGGTCGTGTGTCTCAATGGCAATGGGAAACTAATAAGCATGCACATATTCATGTGGCACTTGTATAAAAAAATATAAAAATCAAAGGCTTCTTCTACGACTAGAGAAGTAGCCATGGTGTCATGGAAAGAATAGGGTCTTCAAGTTCAGAGACTTGAGCTCTAATTCATGCAGCATCACTAGCTACATGGCTTTGGGAAAACCTCTGAAATGCTGAGTCTGTTTCCTTATCCACGAAACGGGGTAGCAATACCTGCTGTGGTAGGCAAAGCCATGGCCCCAAAATGTCCACGTCCTAATTCCTGAAAGCTCTGCATATGTTACCATACGTGGCGAAGGGGATTTTGCAGAGGTGAGTAAATTGAGGGTCTAGAAATGGGATGATTATCCTAGATTTTCCTGGTTGGCCCAATATAATCACAGGGTTTCTTAGAAGAGGAAGGCAGGGGGCGCCTGGGTGGCTCAGTTGGTTAAGCGACTGCCTTCGGCTCAGGTCATGATCCTGGAGTCCCGGGATCGAGTCCCGCATCGGGCTCCCTGCTCGGCAGGGAGTCTTCTTCTCCCTCTGACCCTCCTCCCTCTCATGCTCTCTGTCTCTCATTCTCTCTGTCTCAAATAAATAAATAAAATCTTAAAAAAAAAAAAAAAGAAGAAGAAGAGGAAGGCAGTAGAGTCAGAGTGAGATAATATGTGGCAATGGAAACAGAGGTAAGAGAGAGAGAGATTGAGATTTGAAGATGCTGTGTTACTGGCTGTAAAAATGGAAGAATGAGCCCCCAGCCAAGGAAGGCAGGCAGCCTCTACATAGGAGCCGGAAAAGGCCAGGAAGTGGATTCTCCCGGAGAGTGTCGCAAAGGAGGGCAGCCCCCACCGAAACCTTGATTTTAGCCCAGTGAAACCCATATCAGACTTCTGACCTCCGAAGTTGTAAGATATTTATGTTGTTTCAGGCCGCTGAATGTAGGAATTTGTTACAGCAGCAGTAGGAAATTAATATACCAACCTATCAGAGTTGTTGTGAGAGTCAAAAGTATTCTTTTCATTATGGTAATATTTATTATTAGAAGAGGCTATTTTTTTTTAAATATTCTGAGAAGTGACTCATCTATACATAAACTGTCTCTGTAGGCCAAAAATACTTCTATTCAACTGTTCAGATTATCTCTTAAGTACGAAGTTCATTTTTGTGCATTCAGTTCTCCACATGTGGAGAACGCTTCCCATATGTCCCCATAGGATTAAATATGTTTAAGAGAAATCTTCCATTTCCTGGCATCCTGACCTTGAAGTCCTTATTCAGGGAGTGCATTTAGCCAAGAAAACTGAATGACCTCTATGGTTTTGTTTGTTTGTTTGTTTGCTTTTTTTAGTTTTTATCAAAAGGAGACAGACCCAAAGTTTGTTTCTTTTTCTAGTGAAGGTTTGACAAGTTTTCTCTGATCATAAAAATTACCTTAGTTTTGTTCCAGAAGTCAATGTCTCTCAAACCCCATGCAAGTTAATGTGAACTCTAAAAAGATGCAGTAAAATATCCAACTGACCTCTGCCTATGCCTCTGCTTCCATTCCCCAGTCTCTGTGGCCAGCAGCTCATTTCAAGCATCACTTGGCTTGTTTTCCACCTGGACCTCACAGTCTGTCATCAACTATGCCCTCACCTGCCTTCCAGAAGCGCTCTTCTCTAGAACCTCCCCTGTACCTTATTGCCAGCCCCAACTCTGGCTCAGCTCTCCCCCCCCCCCCCCCCGCACCTTCTCTCTGCCCAGGGAGCTTTGCCAATGTTAGTCTCCTAACTGGCCTTTGGATGCATGGTCCACTATGGAATCATCCTGTCATCAGCCAGGCCTAAAGGGCTCAGCTCTTTATCTTGTGCTTATTTTTCATCAGCTTGCCGTAGCATGCACCACGGCTCTGTTCCAACCCTTTTCCCTCTATGAAGCTGTTAAGCATTCACTACATCTCCATTCTCTCAGCAAATAAATTTACCTGTGAGCTTTACTCTAGGGTAATCTAGCAAGCTCTTTAACATCCTTTTACTCTGCCCGAAAAGGGCTGCTTGGCCAACGCCTTCTGCCTTCACTGTGTTGTCTTCACTCACCGCTCACACCTGCATTGACCATCCTTTATTCCAGCACCAGTATTTTCCTTCACACTTACTGTTTTCCGTGGCCAATAAATATTCTCAAGTTTTCCTGTTCTTCAATCACTTTTTCCTTCAGCTTCCTCAAGAATATTAAAATGTACTTCCTAACAACTCATATTTATGGAATGCTTCTTGTGGACCCAATGTTAAGTGCTTATATGCATTATCCCATTTATTTATCCTGACGTAGGTACTACCATTAGTTCATTTGCACCAACAAGGAAACTGTCTTGGAAAGTTGAAGTTACTCCTCAGAAACACTGCGCTAGTGAAAAGAGAATGCGTATTTGAACCCGGACTAGCTAACTGCAAATGTCTGTGCTTAACCACATAGCGGTATTGCCTCCCCGATTGCCCTTTCCCTTTCCCTTTTCAACCTCTTTCGGTCTGACCCCGCTCGGCCCACTCTGCTCAGATTGCTCCCTGAGGACCATTAATTCTTGACTGCAAAATCCAGTGGCTTTTTCCTGGTTCCCCTCAAAATAGCCATCTTACTCTCTCCTGCCTTCAGGGATGCCACACTCCACGTTTTCCTTCTCTGATTTCACTTACTCTGCCTCTACTGGATTCCTTGGCTGCTCAGGCCTGCTCCTGATTCTCTTCTCTTTTTTTTTCTTAAGATTTTATTTATTTTTGAGAGAGAGAGAGATTGAGCGAGCACAAGCAGGGGGAGTGGGAGAGGGAGAACCAGGCTCTCTGCTGAGCAGGGAGTCCCTGCTCGATCCCAGGACCCTGGGATCATGACCTGAGCCGAAGGCAGACGTATAACCGGCTGAGCCATCCAGGTGCCCATCTTCTTGAGTCTTTATACTCTTACCTTTTGCTGGCAGCCAGTTCCAAAGATTAACAAATCAGCTGTATTTATAGGACTCCTCTCAGTAATTTGACAACAATTTTTTGAGGCTTTCCCCTTCTAGTCCTAAAATTTTTATTCTGAGAGACGTGGACGCTCTTCCAGGATGAGGCTACGGTGCGCCAACTACCACCTGCTGAAGGTTCACTAGCTTAATGCACTGTGACAGGCTTGATGGTCCTGAAAAGAAGATTTACGAAACACAGGCTCTGGGACAGCTACTCACTTTTACACTGTCAATTGAGGAAGGCACACTCTAAAACCTCTTCATTTGTAAAATGGAAGACCATCAGCCCATTTCAGCAGCATGTGGGAAGACTAGAGCATGATTTATAAATAGCAACTACATAAATCATAAAGGAAACAAACAAAGGACCACTAATGTTCAAACAGCAAGCAAAAAGCACCTTTGCAAGCTAATTAGTCTTTGTTAATCATGAGGTGACTTGTACAGTATACGTTATTTTCTATCTGGCTCCCCTTTCAGTTTGTGTTTCTGCTGAATGTGGTGGGTATTCTGCATGTTTTCTCGGCTGAAGCAAGCCTAGTTGAAACTTTTTTTTGGCAAATATTTCTGATAACACCCAATGGACTGACTCCAAGGAATTGTATTAAGCCAAACTATAAATGAGGTGACATTTATTTATTAAGTTGGTGAGCAGTTTTATCTGCTCATTTTTTACCAAGGGGCTTAATTCTCCTCTTCTGGTTCAAGAGAAAACAGAACATCCTCTTCTGAGGCACAGACAGGAAGGGAACCCCTCTGCCCATTATCTAACAATGTTTTCAAAACTATCCAGGCTTTTTTTCCCCTGGAGCCTACCTCAACTGTCAATGGGATGCCCACAGCTGTGATGCTGGTATTGGCCATGGAAAGGAAACTGGGCGAAGATCACAGGTATGCACATTCAAACTTTATCCATCCCATCCTTCCCCATCTTTGGCAATGTCCCCTTTGTCATCAAAATGTATTTTTTTAACTTTACCTTTGTGTATTAGTAACCTTAATTTGCACAAAAAGAATTACAGAAACCAACATGGCCACCAAACCTTCTGCTTTTTCACTATGGCTATGGGAATCATGGGGTGGAGGGATTAATAATTAGATAATTTTCCCACATACTCGCTAAATTGGAAATCAGAAAATTAAGACCACCTTCTGAAAGTTAATCTAATTAAATTGACACATAATGGTAAGAGACAAAGTCTCTTTGATCCCATAGACTCACTCTTCTAAAAACAGCAACTTTCTGGGGCGCCTGGGTGGCTCAGTCAGCTAAGCCTCAGACTCTTGGTTTAAGCTCAGGTCATGATCTCAGGGTCACTCAGCCGGAATCTGCTTGATATTCTCTCCCTCTGCCCCTTCCCCCACTCAAGCAAGCATTCTCTCACATGCACTCTCTCTCTCAAATAAATAAATAAAAATTTAAAAATAAAAATAAAAACAGCAACTTTCTTGGTAGTAAGAACACATCTAAACAAAGAATGTACTAATAGAAGTCAGTGGCCAAAAGAAAAATGCAGGGTCCAGAAGGCAAACCTAGAAGCATACACCCAGGACTAGCCAGGAGAATAAAAATGCCTCAGGCAGAATTCTAATATTCTAGACCTTGAAGAAATGTTTACTATCTGCTTAGGATTTGAGGACATTCAATTCCAGTATGACCTAACTGAAATGAACTCCAAGACCATTGATCTGCCTGCTCCCCAAGCAAACTTTTCATTGTTCAGTTTATTTCCAAGCTACCTCGTAATATCTTTATTATTATGAGAGTGCCTTGCATTGAAGCATAAGATCATTCCCATTCCTACAATAAGTTACCATTCTGGTTTATCCATTTAGTCCCCTACTAATGTGGTCTTTACCTTTCGGGGGTGGGGGAGATTGGTAGAAGTCCAGTTTCTATAACTTCAAGACTGAGGTTCACAATCTGTGAGGCCTCTAAGATGACCAGTTAGCTGCCCCTCCCCAGATCCCAGGCCACCTGTTTTCCTCTTAAAAACACCAGCAATGGTCTCACCTATAAGAAACAATAAGCAAGTTTAGTAGGTGGCCATTACCTAATAAATGTAACAAAAAGCTATGGCTTTTTTTATACCGGCGGTATCTAGTTATAAAATATGATGGGAAAAAAAGTACTTTTCTTTGTGGCAAAAAAAGAAAAGCATACCATTTCTAAGAAGAAAATAACAAAATTTAACCAAAGGACATAGAAGATTTTATTAGAGAGAGACCACATCCCTGAATGAAAAGACTTAATATTGTAAAGAAGTCTCAGTAAAATAATCTATGTATTTAATATAATTCCCATCAAACTTTTAAAAAATCTTTTGGAGAACCTGACAATATAATTCTGAGCGTCCTCTGAAAGAATAACCTAAAAATCTACTCAAGAGAAATTTGAAAAGAAATAATAGAGGATGGCTGGCCCCCCCAGATAATAAAGATAAGGCAATTAACCAGCATAGCGCCAGTGCAGAAATAGGAAAAAATAATAACTGAAATAATATAAAGTCGAGACACATCAAATTGTTGACAAAGGTTGGATTTCAAAATAATGGAAAAATAATGGCTATAACAAATAGCACTGGGATGACTATCAATTTTTGGAAAGGTAATATAGTTAAATCACTATTTCAAAACTTAAATCTAAATAAATTTTAAGTGAATAAGTGGTTTAAATGGAACCATAAAAGTATCTGAAGAAAATTAGTTTCTTTTTCTATTTTATTGATGTAAAAACACATAACATGTTATACTTTTAACAATATTTTAAGGGTATAATTCATTATTGCAGACTATAGGTACAATAGACCTCTAGAGTTTATTTATCTTGCTTAACAGAAACTTTATGCCCGTTGATTAGTAACTCTTTTTTTCCTTTACCTCTAGCCCCTTTCAACCACCATTTTATGCTTCAATTCTATGAATTTGGCTATTTTAGATACCTCATATAAGTAGAATCATGCAGTGTTTGTCTTTCTGTGAGTGGCTCACTTCCCTTAGCATAATGTCTTCAAGGTTCATCCATGTTGTTGCATATTACAGAATGTCCTTTAAGGTTGAATAGTATTCTATTGTATGTATGTACCACATTTTCTTTTTTTTTTTTTATGGAGATTTTTTTTATTATGTTATGTTAATCACCATACATTACATCATTAGTTTTTGATGTAGTATTCCATGATTCATTGTTTGCGTATAACACCCAGTGCTCCATGCAGAACATGCCCTCTTTAATACCCATCACCAGGCTAACCCACCCTCCTACCTCCTCCCCTCTAGAACCCTCAGTTTGTTTTTCAGAGTCCATCGTCTCTCATGGTTCATCTCCCCCGCCAATTTCCTCCCCCTTCATTCTTCCCCTCCTGCTATCTTCTTCTTCTTTTTTTTTTTTTAACATATATTATTTGTTTCAGAGGTACAGGTCTGTGATTCAACAGTCTTACACAATTCACAGTGCTCACCATAGCACATACCCTCCCCAATGTCTATCACCTAGCCACCCCATCCCTCCTACCCCCCACCACTCCAGCAACTCTCAGTTTGTTTCCTGAGATTAAGAATTCCTCGTATCAGTGAAGTCATATGATACATGTCTTTCTCTGTTTGACTTATTTCGCTCAGCATAATACCCTCCAGTTCCATCCACGTCGTTGCAAATGGCAAGATTTCATTCCTTTTGATGGCTGCATAATATTCCATTGTATATATACACCACATCTTCTTTATCCATTCATCTGTCAATGGATATCTTGGCTCTTTCCACAGTTTGGCTATTGTGGACATTGCTGCTATAAACATTGGGGTGCACGTACCCCTTCAGATCCCGACATTTGTATCTTTGCAGTAAATACCCAGTAGTGTACCACATTTTCTTTATCTACTCATCTATCAACGCACATTTAGGTTGTTTCCACATCTTGGCCATTAGGAGTAACACTACAGTGAACATGTAATGCTATTTCTTCAAGATCCTGATTGCAATTCTTTTGGATAAATACCCAGAAATGAGATTGTTGGACCACATGGCCATGGCATTTTTAATTTCTTCATGAACCTCCACATTGTTTCCCATGGTACTGTACCATTTTGCATTTCCACCAACACTGTGCAATATTTTCAATTTTTGCATATCATCTCCAACATTTGTTGTCTTTTGTTTTTTTTTGATAATAGCTGTCTTGACAGATGTGAAGTGATATCTCATTGTGGTTTTGATTTGCATTTCCCTGAAATGGTTAGTGACATTGAGCATCTTTTCATACAGCCATTAGTCATTCCTATGCCTTCTTTGGAGAAATGAGTCTATTCAAGTCTTTACCCTATTTCTTTAATTGGGTTTTTAGGTATTTTGCTATTGAATTGTAGGAGTTCCTTGCATATTTTGGATATTAATCCCTTATCAGATATATGGTTTGTAAGTATTTTCACTCATTCCATAGGTTGCCTTTACCCTTTGTTGGTTCCTTCCTTTGCTGTACAGAAGTTTTTTGGTTTGATTTAGTCCCACTTGCTTATCTTTGTTATTGTTGCCTGTGCTGTCAATGTCATGTCCATTAGATCATTGCCACAACCAACATCATGAACTTTTTCTCCTGTTTTATTCTGGGAGTTTTACAATTTCAGGTCTCAAGTCTTTTAACCATTTGGGTTGACTTTGTGTATGGTGTAAGATAAGGGCCCAATTTCATTCCTTTCATGTGGATACCCAGTTTTTCCAGCACCATTTGTTGAATAGACTGTCCTTTCCCCACTGTGTATTCTTGGCACCCTTGTCAAAGTTAAGTTGACTACACACATGTGAATTTATTTCTGGGCTCTCAGTTCTGTTCCACTGGTCTGTATGTCTCTCTTTCAACCAGTACCATACTGTTTTGGCTAGTGTACTACATTGTAATATATATATTGCAAGATATTTTGCAATGTATTTTAAAATCGGGTGTGATGCCTCCAACTTTATTCTTCCTTCTCAGGATTTTTGACTATCCATGATCTTTTGTGGTTCCATATAAATTATAAAATTCTTTTTTCTATTTCTGTAAAGAATGTTATTGGAACTTTGATAGGGATTGCATTGAATCTATAGATCACTTTAGGTAGTATGGACATTTTGACAATAATAAGTCTTCCAGTTCCTAAATACAGGATGTCTTTCCATTTGTTTGTACCTTCTTTAATTTCTTTAATCAACGTTGTGCAGTTTTCAGTATACACATCTATCATCCTAGTTTATTCCTAAATATTTTTAGGAATTTATTCCTAAATTTTTTTGGTATTATTAAAAATGGGATTGTTCGGGGCGCCTGGGTGGCTCAGTTGGTTAAGCGACTGCCTTCAGCTCAGGTCATGATCCTGGAGTCATGGGATCGAGTCCCGCATCGTGCTCCCTGCTCGGCAGGGAGTCTGCTTCTCCCTCTGACCCTCCTCCCTCTCATGCTCTCTGTCTCTCATTCTCTCTCTCGCAAATAAATAAAATCTTAAAAACAAAAACAAAAAATTTAAATGTTTAAAAAAAATGGGATTGTTCTCTAATTTCTTTTTCAGATAGTTCATTGTTAGTATACAGAAATGCAACTGATTTTCACATGTTGGTTTTGTATCCTGCAACTTTACTGAGTTTGTTTAATTCTAACAGTTTTTTGGTAGAATCTTTAGGGTTTTCTACATATAAGATCATATTGTATCCAAACAGACAATTTTACTTCTTCCTTTCTGATTTGGGTAACTTTTTTTTTCTTGTCCAATTGTTCTGGCTAGGACTATGGACTATTGATATTAAGTTGAATAGAAGTGATGACAATGGGCAACTTTGCCTTTTCTAAATCTAGAAGAAAAACTTTCAGTTTTTACCATTGAGTATGATGTCAGCTCTAAGTTTTTCATACATGTCCTTATTTTGTTAAGGCACTTTCTTTCTATTTCTAATTTATTTAAAGTTTATATCATGAAAAGTGTTGAATTTTGACAAATGCTTTTCCTGTATCTTTTGAGATGTTCATGGATTTTTTTAAAAAAGATTTTATTTACTTATTTGAGAGAGAGAAAGTGAGAGAGAGAGAAGGAGCACAAGCGGAGTGCGGTGGGGAGGAGCAGGAGGGGGAGGAGAAACAAACTCTGCACTGAGCAGGGAGTCCAATGCAGGCTGGATCCCAGGACCCTGGGATCTTGACCTGAGCCAAAGGCAGACGCTTAACCTACTGAGTCACCCAGGTGCCCCGAGATGACCATGTGATTTTTATCCTTTATTCTGTTAATGCAGCATATCACATTGATTGATTTTCATAAGTTGAAACATCCTTGGTCCCAGAGATAAAATCCCACTTGGTAATGGTGTATTATCTTTTTAATGTGCCACTGGATTAAATTTTCTAGCATTCTGTGGAGGATTTTGCATCTATATTCATCAAGAATATTGGCTTGTGTTATTTTGTGGTGTCCTTCTCTGGTTGGGTATCAGAAGTAATGCTAGCCTTATAAAATGAGTTTGGGAGTGTTCCCTCCTCCTCAATTTTTTTGGAAAAGTTTCAGAAGGATTGTTGTTAATTCTTCCTTAAGCCTTTGGAAGAAATCATCAGGTCTGGGCTTTTCTATGTTGAGAGGTTTTTGATTACTGATTTAATCTCCATACTAGTTATAGGGCTGCTCAGACTTTCTATTTTTTCATGATTTAGTATTGGTAGTTGGTATATTTCTAGGAATTTATCCATTTCTCCTAGATTATCCATTTTGTTGGCATGTAATTGTTCATTTAGTCTCATGATTTCTGTGGCAAATTTGTAACATCTCTTCTTTCATCTTTTTTTAATTTTTTTTATTTCTGTGGCGAAATTTGTAACATCTCTTCTTTCATTTCGGGTTTTATTTATTTGAGTCTTTTTTTCTTAGTCCAAGAGTTTGTCAATTTTGTGTCTTTTAAAAAAATCTTTTTAAAATACCAACCCTTAAGTTTCATTGAGTTTTCTTGATTGTTTCTCCATTTTCTATTTATTTCTGCTCTAACCTTTGTTATTTCCTTCCTTGTACTAACTTTGGTCTTAGTTTATTCTTTTCTTTCTAGCTCTTTGAAGTGTAAAGTTAGGTTGTTTATCTGAGATCTTTCTCCCTTTTTTGTAGTTGTTTATTGCTATGAACTGTCCTCTTAGTACTGCTTCATTTTTTTTTGTCCATAAATTTTAGTATGTTGTGTTTTCATTTTCATTTATCTCAAGGTATTTTCTTTTTTTTTTTTTAAGATTTTATTTATTTATTTGAGAGAGAGAGAGAATGAGAGACAGAGAGCATGAGAGGGAGGAGGGTCAGAGGGAGAAGCAGACTCCCTGCCAAGCAGGGAGCCCGATGCAGGACTTGATCCCGTGACTCCAGGACCATGACCTGAGCCGAAGGCAGTTGCTTAACCAACTGAGCCACCCAGGCACCCTATCTCAAGGTATTTTCTAATTTCATTTTTTATTTCTTCTTTGATCCAATAGTTACTCAAGAGTGTGTTTTTAATTTCTACATATTTGTGAATTTTCCAGTTTTCCTTCTGCTATTGATTTCTAGTTCCATTTTGGTCAGAAAAGATATTTGGTAAAGTTTCAGTCTTCTTAAACTTGTTAAGACCTCTTTTTTGGACTTCTGGGGAAGATGGCAGAGTAGTAGGAGGATCCTAAGCTCACCCCCTTTCATGGATACAACTAGATAACACCCACATCAGTGTAAATAACCTATAAAATGATCTAAAGACTGGCAGAACAGACTCCACAGCTAAATGTAGAGAAGAAGCCACATCGAAGAGGGTAGGAAGGGCAGAGATGCATTCAAAGCTAAACAGACTTCTGAGACTGTCCATGGGAAAGAGGGACACTGTGGATGTGGAGAGAGGAAAGAAACAGACACTCACACCAGGCACCCTGGGCACAGGGGAAACCACACAGTGAGGACAAATCCCTATAACATTTGGCTTTGTAAATCAGAAGGGCCTAATTTTGCAAGGTCTTACAATCCATGGAGCTTAACACCTGGAACTTTAAAAATCAGCAGGCTTGGCTCAGAGTCAGGAGGACAATAGGAAACTGGTCCTCACCCTCAGCACAACAAACAGCCCCACTGAGATATAGCATAGAAACAGCACTTTGAAAAATGCCTGGGGTACAGGGAAGATTTATTTACTAATCTCAGAGAAAGTGCTAGAGGGGAAGGGATCACTGGGAGACTTCTCCAAGAACAAAAGAACTGGCAGGCACTGTTTCCCTCCCTGATCCCCCAGCCTAGATACACAGTCACCTGTGGGAACGAGTACAGTACTAAAACTCTCCCTCTAGTTTGATAACAGCACACCCTGCCCCTGTGCATTTCTGCAGATCTGTTCCCTCCAAACTGGCCAGCCTCAGCAGGAGTTTTGGATAGCTGCAAGTCCCCTCCCACAGCATACTGGCATGGACCTTGCTGGCACTGGGCACCCCACACCCGCATTCTGTGGACCTGCCCCTCCAATACACCCTTGGCCAGAGCCCATCCGAAGTGGTGCCACAAGATGGGAAATGTGCAAACAGCACCAAGAGGGGCCAGCACCCCTGGAAAGCAATTCATGCCCCAGGGATATAGAAAGATAATGACACACACCAGTCTAACTACAGCCTGAGCAATGGGTTGGGGACAAACATCTGGTCTGACTGCAGGCCCTGACCACCAATGAAAGCTTCTCAGGGGAAAACACTGGGAAAGCACCCTACAGTTCAGTGCTACTGCATCTCTGGCAAATGCCATCTCTGACTCAACTCAAGCCCAAGGCAGCCCCAGACTAGCCCACTAACAACACAAAACCAAGTCCTGCCCACAATGCGCAAAGAGAGCCATTGTAGACAACTGGACTGACAAGGCAAACATACCTCAGCTACAATAGTAGGGTGCATACAACAAACACAGGAGACACCCTTGAAGCACCAGGTTATGGTGAGCAGGGGACATTGCACTGCAGGGCACTACAGGACCTCTTCTTCATAAGACCACTACTTTCAAGAGCAGGAGACATAGCTGACTTTCCAAACACACAGAAACAGACACAGAGAGGTAGACAAAATGAGGAAATAGAGAAATATGTCCCAAATGAAAGAACAGGACTAATCACAACAAGAGAGATAAATGAAATGGAGATAAAGCAATATGCCTGATAGAGAATTTAAAGTAACAGTCATAAAGATAATCCCTGGACTTGAGAAAAGAGTGGGAGACCTCAATGAGACCCTTAACAAAAAGACAGAAAACAAAAAAAGAACCCATAGTTATTTTCTGAACCAAGAGTTCAATAACTAAAATTAAAAATGTACTAGCTGGAATAAATAGTAGACTACAGGAAACAGAAGAATGGGTCAGTGACCTGGAGAGTAGAGTAATGGAAAACAACCAAGCTGAATATGAGAAAGAAACAAACATTTAAAACTGAAAATAGAATTAGGGAAATCAGCGTTATCAGCAAGTATAACAACATTTGCTTTATAAGGATCCTAGAAGTAGAAGAGAAAAAAGGGGACAGTAAATTTTATTTGAAAAAATAATAGCAAAAACCTTTCCAAATCTGGGGAAGAAATCGGAAATGCAAGTGGAAGTGAAAAGATATAAGTATTGCTACCCTGTAGCAATCAGACAAAATAGACTTAAAAAAAAAAAAAAGACTATAAGAAGAGACAAAGAAAGACACTATAGAATCATAAAGAGAGCAGCCCAGCAAGAAAACATAACAATTGTAAATATTTATATACCCAAAATGGGAGCACCCAAATACATAAAGCAGCTAATAAAAACATAAAGAAAGCAATCGGTAGTAATACAATAATTATAGGGGACTTTAATACCCCACTTACATTAATGGATAGATCATCTAAACAGAAAATCAACAAGGAAACAGTGACTTTGAATGACACATTGGACCAGATGGATCTAACAGATATATTCAGAACATTCCATCCTAAAATAGCAGAATATACATTCTTTTCAAGTGCATATGGAACATTCTCCAAAATAGATAACATGTCAGGCCACAAAACAGGACTCAACACATTCAAAAAGACTGAAGTCATACCATGCATCTTTTCTGACCACAATGCTATGAAACTAGAAGTCAACCACAAGAAAAATCTGGAAAGAACACAAATAGATAGAGGTTAAATCACATGCTACTAAACGAGGAATGGGTCAACCAAGAAACCAAAGAGGAAATAAAAAAATACATGAAGACAAATGAAAATGAACACTACGGTCCAAAATCTTTGGGATGCAGCAAAAGCTGTTGTAAGAGGGAAGTTTAGAGCAATAGAGGCCTACTTCAAAAGGCAAGAAAAAAATCAAATAAACAACCTAAATCTTACACCTAAAGGAGCTAGTAAGAAGAACAAACAAAACCCAAAACCAGCAGAAGGAAGGAAATGATAAAGATTAGAGCAGAAATAAATGAAATACAAACTTAAATTCGTAGAACAAATCAATGAGACCAGGAGCTGGTTCTTTGAAAAGATCAACAGAATTAATAAACCTCAGCCAGATTCATCAAGAAAAGGAGATTGAGTCCTCTCAAAGGGGACTAGCAATCAAACAAGAAAAAAATAATAAAAGGCATCCAAATTGGTAAGGAAGAAGTAAAACTTCCACTATTTGTAGATGACATGATACCATATACTGAAAACCCTAAAGACTTCACCAAAAAAAAACTATTAGAACTGATAAATGAATTCAGTAAGGTCACAGGATACAAAATCAATATAGAGAAATCTATATTGCATTTCTATACACTAATAATGAAGTAGCAAAAAGAGAAATTAAGAAAGCAATCCCATTTACAATGCACCAAAAACAATAAAATACCTAGGAATAAACTTAACCAAGGAGGTGAAAGACCTGTACCTGAACACCATAAAACGAAGATGAAAGAATGAAGATCCAGTAATTCTATTGGGTATTTACCCAAGGAATATGAAACACTAATTGAAAGGGATATATGCACCCTATGTTTATTGCAGCATTATCTACAATAGCCAAATTATGGAAGCAGCCCCAAGTGTTCATCAATAGATGAATGGATAATGAAGAAGTGGTATATATGTACAATGGAATATTACTCAGCCATCAAAAGGAATGAACTCTTGCCATCTGTAACAACATGGATGGATCTAGAGAGCATAATGCTAAGTAAATAAGTCAATCAGAGAAAGACATATACCAAATAATTTCACTCATATGTGGAACTTAAGGAACAAAACAAAGAAAGAAAGAAAAAAGAGACAATCCAAAAAACAGATGCTTAACTATAGAGAACAAAGTGATGGTTACCAGAGGAGGGGCAGGTGGGGGGATGGATGAAATAGTTAAAAGGAATTAAGAGTGTACTTATCATGATGAGCACTGAGTAGTGTATAGAATTGCTGAATCACTGTTTTGTATACCTGAACCTAATGTAACACTGTATATTAACTATACTTGAATTTAAAAAAATTTTTAAAGACTTTTTTTTTTACCTAGCATGTGATCTATCCTAGAGAAAGATTCATGTTCATTTAAACAGAATGTATACTATGATGCTGTTGGGTGGAATGTTCTGTATATGTCTGTTAGGGCCATTTAGTCTACAGTGTTGTTAAAGTCCTCTGTTTCATTATTGATCTTCTGTCTGGATGCTTTATCCTTTATTGAAAGTGAGGTATTGAATTCTACTATTTTTGTATTGTTATTTCTCCCTTTGTTTCTGTCAATATTTACTTTATATATTTAGGTGTTCTGATATTGAGTGCATATATATTTATAATTATTATATCTTCCTGGTAGACTGACCCTTTCATCATTATATTGTCTCTGGTGACAAAAATGGACAATTATTTGTTTAAACTTCTTCAGGAAAGAATATACCACAAGCCCCTCAAGGAGCTCACTCCATCTTTCATCACACTGACAGTCAATTCCTTCACTTTGTTTAACTCACGTGTCTCTTCTTTTAATTTGAGCCCTTCTCCCTGCTTCTGTCTTCTGGTGACATGAAATTCAACTGACCAGCAACTTCATAAATACCCCTATTGAAGCCAGGGACCAAATCACCTCCTTGACCCACTTGATACACCTCTCAAAAATAAAGCTTCAGGGCGCCTGGGTGGCTCAGTTGGTTAAGCGACTGCCTTCGGCTCAGGTCATGATCCTGGAGTCCCGGGATCAAGTCCCACATCGGGCTCCCTGCTCAGCAGGGAGTCTGCTTCTCCCTCTGACCCTCCTCCCTCTCGTGCTCTCTCTCATTCTCTCTCTCGCAAAAAAAAAATAAATAAAGCTTCAAGGTCAAATAAAAGGGGAACAATGAAAGGCATTCTTCATTAACAATATGTAGAGACTAAATCTATTTAACATTTACAATGCACCCACTATACATGAGCAGGTCACTATGCTCCTAATTTTAGAGTTCCAAGCCAGAGTTTATGAACTATGTTCATGAATAAACTATGTGAGGTACACAGCAAAAATAGGCACTAAATGGCATCTACTGATTATTATTAACATCATGATATTACTTTTATTAATTCTCATTCCCAAGAATATCATCCTGAAGACCTGGCTTTATACAAACTAAGATTTCATTAAATATTTGAAGATAAAATTTTGGGAAAGGAGAAAAATGAGGGAAAAGGGAACAAGGGTTTTTCTTGTCTTAGATGTAAGCTTCCCAGGAAAAAAGTACTACCAAACACCACTCTGAGACCTCAATCTTTAAAAGAAAGGGAATATGACCATCCAATCCAGAGTCCCTACAATACATCCAAAAATATAAGTCTCAGTGAAGGAGAAGTCAAACTTTAAGATGGTTGTACTCAGGGAAAATCATTTAAATAGAGTATCAGAAATCAAGTTTATGTAATTTAAAGGGTAATTTGTCTCACTTTTTTAGGGAAAGGGAAAATTAAGTATGAAAAAGGAAAATGGTTTTCCACACAAATTAGCCCCTCTCCTGATAGCATTTGAGTGTATTCTTAGCTGTTTATTCAGTTTGTATTGGTAGGTATAGTTCAGCAGATTCAAAAAGAACTATTCACTTCCGCTGAATTGTTTTAAACTTGCTGGGCTTTTCCCATTCATAAATGCTAGATGTATGTAAAATGGATCTCACTGAGAGCTTTCTCTTCTGCTAATTTGTTAACATATGGTCTGAGAGTTGGACAGATCGTGCTTAGGAATTCAAATATATGTTAAGCATAAGAAAAACAGAATGGCTGTGTTCTTGATGCAGAACATGTTGCCGTCTATTGTTTGTCAGAGCAAAAGGGATGCAAATTTCAGAATCTAAATGAATAAGATGAATTCGTATCTGGGTGGCATTTGTCTCATAAATGTTCCCCCAATAGAAATAGGGAAACAGGACAACCCATCAAGGTTAATTAAAAAAAAAAAAGAAAAAAGTAAAAATAACAATTTTCATTTTTAATAAATGACTTATAACCACAGAAGATTCTAGATGGGTTCACCTAAATGGGAGATTTAGGGATAGAGATATTGAAGGCATTGACCATAACAGCAATTTTAAGGTCAAGTATCCCAAACTTTAGGTAATGGGCCATCTGGAATTCATTAAATAGGTGGAAATGGCTTTTTAATGTGTGCTGAAAACCAGAGAAACTGAATTCTCCTTTACACTCTATGACAAATCCTCCAAAATGCTTCCAGAGGAAGCATTCCTTTAAATGTAACAGTAACAGTAAATGTAAATGTAACAGTAAAGCATTCCTTTAAATGCTAAAATCCTGAATCAGCTTCTTCATGCTGGAATCGGAAGTCCGCATTCCAACTATTTTCATTCTGGAGTTGCTTTCTATTAATTGAGAATTATAAAAATCCATTAAAAGCATAATTTAAAAAATAAACTTGTCTCTCCAGTACCAAGGGCTTCACTAAACACTCTAACACTGGTAGTCAATCATCACCTTGTCCTATTATCCCATGTCCCTAGCATGTAGTCAGTCTGCTGACATTGAGGTTACTGGGCCAACCTAGTATGGATTTCTCCCAGAGGCAGAGGTGCATAGCTAATCCCAGTGAACGCCATCTGCTAGTGGGTCAAATCCACTGCTTGTTCTCTCTAGAAATAACACTGAACCTTTTCCCGGAGCTTCCAGAAGTCACTTTTAAAAAAATGTGAGGCTTCTGTCCATGATGAAGAGCCTTAGAATACTGTAAGAGCAATTAGATAAAAAAAAAAAAAAAAAACCATACCGCCTGCAGAAAAAGAAACCCAGGAGGCCAAACAATGCTTCACCTTTTGTGCCTCTTCCCAGGCTCAAATGAATCATTAGGCAAAACACAGGGCTGGTCCTGGGAATATTTGTCAGGAGCTCTTCCAATATACCGCCACACCCCCAAAAAAGCTTCTTCTTGCCAATAATCAAAAAATTTTGAGAGACAAAAAGTATGAAAGAAAGCTAACATTTAGTATGTGTATACTGTGGTAGGTGTTATACACCCTCCTATGTCAATTCTTACAACCATATGAAGTAGACACATTGTCCTCAATGTACAACACAGGAAACAGAAACTCCAAAGGAACAGAATACTTTCTCACATAACTGGTAGGGAGAGAATCAAATTTCTTAATCCCAGATTTACTATTTCATCCTACATTGTAGGACAAGGTAATATGATAAATCCATGCTAAGGAAGAAATGACTAATAATACTATATATCATTTTCCCCTAAGATTGTGTTGAAATAGGAAAAAAGAAGAAATAATATTTGTTGACTATAAAGTGTAGACTGTAGCTTAGTCTCAGGATATAAAAGAAACTTGGAAGACCTATAACAGCCTTCACTTGTATCCCATGTTTGCCCTGAACACGTCCATAGTTTTAGATATAGATATAAATAGAACTGTGTTTAAAGAGTTTATTCTGTTACCAAGTAGCACTAGGGTGTAAAGAGCGACTGTGAGTCATACCCAAGGACCATAGTAAAACAGGTAAATTCTGGGGTCAAGGTTTTATTTGCTTCAGGAAAGCCAAAAACTATTACCTCAGTACACCTGGGATTGCCCTCAGGCTAAATAAAAGGGTCAGGGTAGAGGCAGAAGAAGCAAACGCAGACCAAGCTGCCCTTTTGGGGTCTCACAGAGCTGTCCAATAGACCTTTCAGCAATACTGGAAATGGACTATATCTGTGCTGTTCAATACAGTAGCCACTAGCCACATGTGGCTACAGAGCACTTGAAATGTAACTAGTACAACTGAGGAACTGAATTTTTAACTTTATTTAATTTTAAATTATTTAAATTTATGTAACATTATAGAGCTAGTGGCTACCATATTAAGCAGATTAGCTCTTATGACCACATGGACCCTCACCTTCTCATGGCATCTGTTCTGATGTGTTGACCCAGATGGGTGGCCTGCACTGGACCAGGCTTGGCAAGTGTCCTTAAAGGGGAGAGGGGGGGAAATGGGGGGGGGGGAACAGAAAATGTCAGTAACATTTCCATTTCATTTCCTTTTTTGAGCCCCTAAATTGTCAATTCAGATTAATATTTGTTGAGCGTGATTTTAATCAGCCCTCTAGGTCAAGCGTAGCAGTGACAAAGGTATGCTTGAGCCAAGTAGGCACTGGCCAGACAAGAAGTATGGAAAGGACCCGTATGTGTACAGTCAAGAAGTGAGAGCAAGCAAGGCCTAGAGGACTTTAGTATGCCTGGAGCATAGGTGTTGTCATGGGCTGGATTGTGTCCCCCCAAAATTCGTAAGTTAAAGTTCTAACCCCCAGTACCTCAGAATGTGACTGTATTTAGGGATAAGGCCTTTAAAGAGATAGTTAAGTCAACATGAGGTCATTAAGTTGGGCCTTCATCCAATACAACTTTCCTCATAAGAAGAGGAAATTTGGGGGCGCCTGGGTGGCTCAGTTGGTTGGGGGACTGTCTTCAGCTCAGGTCATGATCCTGGAGTCCCGGAATCGAGTCCCGCATCAGGCTCCCCGCTGAGCAGGGAGTCTGCTTCTCCCTCTGACCCTCCCCCCTCTCATGCTCTCTCTATCTCATTCTCTCTCAAATGAATAAATAAAATCTTTAAAAAAAAAAAAAGAAGAGGAAATTTGGATACACAGAGGGAAGACCATGTGAAGATACAGGCATCTACAAGCCAAAGAGAGAGGCCTCAGAAGAAACCAACCTTGCTGTTACTTCATTCTTAAACTTCTGGCCTCCGGAATTGTAAGAAAATAAATTTCTCTTGTTTAAGCCACCCAGCCTGTGGTGCTTTGTTACGGCAACCCTAGCAAACTAACACAGGTATACACACAAGAAGTGAGCCTAGAGAATCAGGCTAGAACCAGTTCGTGAAGGATCTTGATGTCATGCTGAGGAATTGACAATTTATCCTGAAACCACTGAAGGGTTTTAAGCGGGGAAGTGGCATGATCAGTTTGCATTTTTAAAGTTTATTTTGTGTGTTGGGTTTAAACCTGCCTTAACCCTTGTTACTTGCTTATATTTGGCTTGCTCATCACCAGCCTTGGTTCTGATTTGACTTTAAATATTCCACGATGGCAAGTACAGCTGTGATAAAATACACAGTTATTCTTTAACTCTCTGATATTTGTCATAGGTCAGTAGACAACCCTGTCTTAACATGTTTTAAAAGCTTATACTCGCTGCACCTGGGTCAGACATGATTATTTCACATTCACTGAATAAAATTCCCTCAGTGCCTAAGTGATTCTAAGGTAGAAGTTCAGCAAAAGGGGAGGTGCATTAACTCTTTCAGGTCATCAGGCTGCCATTTAATACATTATTGCAAGATGCACTTTCGAATAAATAACAGGTTGTAAGAGACATTGAGACAATTAGCTCCCTTAAGCTGACTAAAATAAAAGCATGACAGGCAGCTCTGAGCCACATGCAGGATGACTATGATGTAAGGAGGCTTTAAAATAAAAATAGACCAGAAAATTTACATGCAAATGAGTGCTGTCATCTTAGGAGTCAATTTGCTTTTTCTAAAAATCCTTCTAGTTACTTAGAATATTTTAGAAACACTCCTTCTGGACACGCCTTCAGAGCTGGATGAGAAGATTCCAGTCTTCAGGCCTCAGAAGGGATCAGGTCTATAGTCAATATAAGGGAGAATTTGCTCCATCTGGGGAGCAGAGGGCTCACTGCTGGGCTCCCTGGAAGCAGAGCCTCCCTGGGCTATAACAGCCATGGTTTTGAGAGGATGCAGACCTCTGCTTAAGTGTACTCCTTATCATCCACACCTGGAAATTGGGCAGAGATCTCTTGAAGAATAAAGAACCCCAGTAATTTATTTGGCATCTTCCATGACAAGTTGCTTTCTTAATCCTCACAATAACCATGTCTTAGGGAAGGCCAGTGCTGAGGAAGAGATAGGAGGATATGAGGATATCCATCCAGAATCATGGATAAACACCATGGCACATCTATGCCTGATGAGAGAACAAATGCTACTCCTTCTGAATCCCTTACTGCCAGCCAAGAACAGAACCCACTGTTCCCAACTCATGCTTCTCCAGTTCCTTGACTTTCCTCCAGTTCCTTCCAAATGTGATTGTCCTCCTTTCCATGCATAATTAAACCCTGCTTCTTCTCTCAGGTCAGTTCAAATGCTACTTCTTTTATCAAGTCTTCTTTAAACCCCCCAGCAAGAAATAATCCAGCCTTTCTCTAAATTCCCCTATCCTCTCTTTGGCCCTTATAATATGGTCATTTATGGTCTTCTCCTAAAGAATGAGCTTCCTAAAGTCAGGGTCTGTGCACTGCTAATTTGGTATCTCCTAACTGCTAAAGCAATGCTTGGAACAGAGTATAAAACCTTTGAAGCAATCAATTAAGGGAATTCACAGTAGTGTCAGTGTCTTACTTCGGGCTGCCGTAACAAATACCATAGACTGTGTGGCTTAAACAATAGAAATTTATTTCTCACAACTCTGAAGGCTGGAAAATCTGAGATCAGCATGCCAGTATGGTCGGGTTTAGGTGAAATCTCTCTTCCTGGTGTGCAGACAGCCATCTTCTTGCTGAGTCCTCATGTGGCAGAAAAAGAGATCCCCTCTCTTGTCTCTTCTTAGAAGGACACTAATCCCATTTAGGAGGGCTCCACCCTCATGACCTAATTACTTGCCAAAAGCCCTATCTCCTAATACTATCACATTAAAAATTATGTCTCAATATACAAATTTGAGGGACACATACATTCAGTCAATGTAATTTTCTCCAATTATCAGTAAGAAGGGTATGAACAGACTATGGTAGCATAAGATCAAGACCAGGAAGTACAGAAGCAAAGGGGAAGATCAACAAAAAGGCCATGAACCAATGAAGAAATAGCATGACACAGATTCTGAATCAGAGAGGCAGCCATAGAAAAAGATATGCCCAAACCAAAACCAAGAGTAGAGTACAGAACATGGAAATAGAGGAAACTTTCATGACAAAGCAAATTTCTACTTCAGGCTCCAAGCTCTTTTGTCATCTGGAAGACATGAGAGGAACAGGTTGTGTGCCAAATATCATTTTCATATGATGACTATTTGGAATTTAGAATATATTTTCCTATAGAAATAATGCTAATGTGGAAATAAGTTACTCAGATAGCCTGCAATTCTATTTCATTCATAACATGTCTGAAGGACAAACAAATAGAAAACTATTTCAACTACATTTGGGCACTATTTCAATAAATGCTTTGAAAAATAAGAGGCAGCTTCTAGTTTGAACCAACAAAGTCCACTATCTCTCCCACAGATTATAAGTAAAAATTCTGGAAAGACTATATAAAGGAACTTCCTGAAGATTCTGGAAGGTTATTAATAGCATGTGAAATGAGTAGGGAAATCAAAACTTGAGAAATTATCAATATGATAGTGAGTTTCCTAGAGTTTCTTTTTCCCCTTCTCTATCTCCTTACCTAGATACTAAAGCAGCCTGAATCACAGACCTGCATAGTAAGTTTATACAGAAAAATCTCCAAGAAAATCTTTTCTTTCTTGCTAGAGGACAAGGAATAAAGGTAGGAACCGATGTGACAGAGAGTATAGGGAAAATCCCCAGTTTTTTTCTGGTTTTACTCTCCTGGCCCTTCCCTGAAGAAAACTCAGATACAGGCAGCATCCTGTAGCTGGAGCAGTATTCAGGCATCTAAAACTCTGAGAGAAAAATCTTCTCTTTGACTGGAGAAACTAGGAAATAGGGCTGATGTGCTCTGAACAGTTTAGGGCGAAGTCCCCATTATTTTTCTTTCTTTTTTCTCTTGCTCTTTCATCTCTGAGGCTGACTTGATGAAAGGAAATGTGTGACAGTTCAGGGAAGATAAAGCTCCAGCTCTGCAGCCAGGATCTAGGAAAGGGGATCTCTTAGAACTGGAGACTGTGGGAGGTATCACAGAGAAAGAGAGGAAGAGAGGAGGACCCCCTAAATCTATACATAATGTCCTGGGCTCATGCATGAGCTGTGCATGTGTGGAACTGATCCAAAGCAGAATGGCAAAGGTTTTGAGAGTGCACATACAGAACAGACCACTGCTTAAGTCCCAGACTGGCCCCTGGATAGACCAATAGACCATAGGCAGAGCTCCCACAAGAAACTCAGGGCTCCTTTCTTCTCATCTGTTGCAGGTCTTGGATGGCAATGGGTCACTGGAAAGTCTTTGAAAACTAAATTGACATCAGATCCCCAGTCCACAGAGGGTGGATTGGGACTTGCAACCTAAATTGAACCAGGTTTACTACTGACTTTCTCCAGAGGATTTTAATAGGACCCAAAGACCTAGACTCTCAAAACATAATGTTCAAAATGTCCAGGACACAACACAACATTAATCAAAAGACCCAGTAAAATCTCAACAACTCTCAAGGCAAAGACAATCAATAGATGCCAATCCCATAATGACTAGATGTTAGATTATCAAAGACTTTAAAGCAGATATTGTAACTGTGCTCCCTTAAGGAAAGGCAAACTCTATGGAATGAATGGAAAGACAGACGTGCTCACCAAAGAAATAGAAACTGTAAAAAAAGAAATGGAAATTTTGAAACTAAAAATACATTAACTAAAATATTAATGAGATGGACTCAAGAGCAAAACAGAAATAACAGAGTAAAGAGTGAGGGAACTTAAATATAGATCAATAGAAATTACCCAATCTAAACAACAGAGATTAAGAAAAAGAGAAGGGGGGGTGGTAATGAACAGAGCTTTGGAATCTGTGAAATAGCCTCAAAATTCTAGCATTCAGGTCACTAAAGTTCCAAAAGGAGAAAAGAAGGAGATTGGTGCAGAAAAATATTTGAAGAAATAATGACTAAAATTTTCCCAAATTTGGTAGAGGATATAAATGTATATATTCCAGAAGTTCAGACAATCCCAACAGCTTAAATTCAAAGAAGAACACTCCTAGATACATAATAAAATTGTTTTAAACTACTTTTTTGTTTTCAAGAAAAAAATTATGAAAAAGTAAAACAACACAGGAAATATAGGGGGAAAACAATTTAAATAAGTAAGGATTTCGCATCAGAAATTATGGAGAACAAAATACAATGGAATATTTTTAAAGTAAAAGAACTACCAACCAAGATTCCTATATCGAGAGAAAATATCCTTCACAAATGAAGAGGGGCAACAAGACATTCTCAGATGAAGGAAACTAAGAAAACTCATCAGCAACCAATCTGCTCTAAAAGAAATACTAAAAGAAACTTTCCCGGTGGCAAGGAGATTATAACAAAAAGAAACTTGGAATTTCAGGAATAAAGAAGGAAAACTATAAGTGCTAAATGTCTAGGTAAAAAAATATACTACACTTCTCTCTTTTTTAAGATTTTATTTATGGGGGGGGGGGGGGGAGGAGCAGAGGGAGAAGGACAAGCAGACTCCTTGCTGAGAACGGAGCCCGACACAGGGCTCGATCTCAGGACCCCAAGATCATGACCAGAGCTGAAACCAAGAGTCAGACAGCCAATTGACTGAGCCACCCAGGCACCCTACTTCTCTACTTATGTTCTCTAAAATATCTATGACTGTTGAAAACAAAAATGGTAACATTGCCTTATGTGGTTTAAAATTATGTAGATGTTATACATATGTCATCTACAACATAAAAAAGAGACAACAGTATCTGTATAAGTTTCTATATTTCATTTCACATGGCAAAATATTAATTATAAGTAGACTGTGAAAAGTTAAGTCTGTTTATTGTAATCTCTGGAGAAAGCACTAAAAAAATAAAATAATCCAAAATAAGTCAGGAAAGGAAAAATAGAAAAATAAAAAATAGAAGGGACAGACAGTAAACAAATTAAAAATTGGTACACCAAATCCAACCACATCAATATTGCATTGAAAACAAGTGAGCAAATGGTTAAATATACTAATTAAAATACAGAGATGGACAGAGTGGATAAAACATAAAATTGATGGGGTAAAAGTAAAATGATAGAAAAAGATCTACCACAGAAACACAATTCAAAAGAAAGCCAGAGAGGCTATGTTAATATCAGACAAAAAAAGATTTTAGAGCACAGAAAGTTACCAGGATAAAAAAGAACATTACACAATGATAAAAGTCAATTCATACCAAGAAGACACAGCAATCCTAAATATATATACCTGAATATAGACCTTGAAGATAACCAAAACAGAAACTGACAGAACTGAAAGGAAAAAGAGAAAATCCACAATTATATTTGGAGCCTTCAACATTTCTCTCTCGACAGTCATTAGAACAATAATAAAATAAAATAAATAATAATTCTTGATAATAAAATAAAAAAATATGAAAGAATTAAACAACACCATCAAACAACTGGACCTGGTTGACATTTATCAAGCACTCCACCCAACAATAGCAAAATACATATTCTTTACAAATGTGCATGGAACATTCACCAACATAGACCATGTTCTACCTTGTCCCATGAACTTCAACAAATACTGAAGACATGATGCTAAGTGAAAAAAGTCAGACAGAGAAAGACAAATACTGAATGATCTCACTTATATGTGGGAACACATATAACAAAAAAAACAAAACAAAACAAAAAACCCACCAAACTCCTAAGAAAAGAGATCAGATTTGTGGTTACCAAAGGCAGGGGGTGGCAGAATTGGGAGAGGGGAAACTGGAAGGTGATCAAAAGGGATAAACTTGAAGTTAGAAGATAAATAAGTTCTAGGAATGGAACATACAGCATGACGCAGGTAACATCGCTGTATAATATATAGGAAAGCTCTTAAGAGAGCAGATCCTAAGAATTCTCATCAAAAGGAGAATTTTTTTCTCTTCTTTTTATTGTATCTATGTGAGATGATGGATGTTATTTTACTACATATGTAAATCAAACTATCATGCTGTAACCTTAAACATATACAGTGGTGGATGTCAATTATTTCTCAATAAAACTGGAAAAAAATAAAAGAATTGAAGTCAGGGTGCCTGGGTGGCTCAGTCTTTAAGCGTCTGCCTTCGGCTCAGGTCATGATCCCAGGGTCCTGGGATCGAGCCCCGCATCGGGCTCCCTGCTCTGCAGGAAGCCTGCTTCTCCCTCTCCCACTCCCCCTGCTTGTGTTCCCTCTCTCACTGTGTCTCTCTCTGTCAAATAACTAAATAAAATCTTTAAAAAGAAAATAAAAAAATAAAAGAATTGAAGTCGTACAAAATATGTTCTCTTAGCATAAAGGAATTAGACTAGAAATCAATAACATAGATATCTGGAAAGATCCCCCAATATCTGAAAATTAAACTACACCCTTCTAAATAATCCATGGGTCAAATAAAAAGTCTCAAGGGAAATTAGAAAATATTTTGAACTAAAAGACAATACTACTCATCAGAATTTGCAGGGTACAGTTAAAGCCATGCTTGGAGGGGAAATTTGTGGTATTAAATATTAGAAAAGAAGAAAAATCTCGAATAAATACATTTCAACTTAGGAAATTAGAAAATAAGAGCAAACTAAACCCCAAGCAAGTAGAAGAAAAGAAATAATAATTATATATCAGAAATCAATGAAAATGAAAAAAGAAATTGAGAAAATTAGTGAAACCAAAATTTGGTCTATAAAGAAACCAATAGGGCACCTGGGTGGCTCAGTTGGTTGGGCGACTGCCTTTGGCTCAGGTCATGATCCTGGAGTCCCAAGATCGAGTCCCGCATCGGGCTCCCTGCTCAGCAGGGAGCTTGCTTCTCCCTCTGACCCTCCTCCCTCTCATGCTCTCTCTCTATCATTCTCTCTCTCTCAATAATAAATAAATAAAAATCTTTAAAAAAAAAAAGAAACGAATAAAGTTGGTATCTAGCCAGATAGATCAATAAAAAAATAGAAAAAACATACAAATTATTAATACCATGACTAAAAGAGGATATACCAGCATAAACCTCAGTGACATTAAAAAGATAGTAAGGGAATACTAAAAACAACACCATAGCTATAAATACAACCAATGTGAATAAAATAGAGCAATTCCTTGAAAGTCTAATGACCCAAAACCTATTCAAAAAGAAATAAATAACCTGAATATCCTTATATCTATTAAAGAAATTGAATTTGTAATTAAAATCCTCCTGACAAAGGAAATGCCAGATCCAAATGCTTTCACTAGTGAATTCTACCAATTGATTTTTGACAGCGATGCAGAAGAAAATTCAATGGGGAAAGAATAATCTTCATAACAAATGGTGCTGGGACAATTATACATATTCAAAAATAAAACATTGACCTATATCTGCAAAAATTAACTCAAAATACATCATAAATCTAAGTGCAAACATAAAACTATAAAGCTTTTGAAGAAAATATGGAAAAAAACTTCACGACCTTGGATAATGTAAAGAGTTTTGGGATACAACACCAAAAGCATGAGCCATTAAAAAAAAAAAAAAAAAAAGGCTGATAAAACAGTCTTCATCAAAACTTAAAACCTTTGTTTGGTGGAAGACACTATTAAGAGAATAAAAATACAAGGTACACACTGGGAGAAAATATTTGCATACACATACCTAACAATAGACTTGTATTGGGACTATATAGAGAACATGTGAAACTCAGCAAGACAACAAAAAATAGGCAAAAGATTTGAATAGACATTTCACAAAAGAGGAACAAATGACAAAAAAGCAAATGAAAAGATGTTCAACACCATTAGACATTAGGGAAATGCAAAACCATAGTAAAAATAACTACATTTCTACGAGAATAACTTTTTTTTTTTTTGAGCAATTGGAATTCTCATACATTGCTGCTGGGAATGTAAAAGGGTACAGTCACTTCGGAAAACAATTTGGCAGTTTCTCATAGTTAAACATACACTTACCATATGACTCTAAGTCAAAAATTCCACTCCTGGTATTTACACAAGAGAAATGAAAATTTCTGAACATAAGAACACATACAGAAAACAAAAAACCAATTTTGACACAAATGTTTAGAGCAGCATGTTTGTTATAGTCACCACAAGGTGGAAACTACCCAAATGTCTTTCAACAGCTGAATGGATAAACAAACTATGGAACATCCATATGATGAAATGAAATAACTCAGCAATAAAAATGAATTAACTATTTATACATAAGACAACATAGATGAATCTTAAATGCATTATCCCAAGTGAAAAAAGCTAAATTCAAAAGATTACATGCTGTGTGATTCCATTTATTTATTTGACAATCTGGGGAAATCAAGACTAAAGGAACAGAGAACGGATCAGGAGGAGATTTCTGTGGGGAGAAGTTTTAATACACAGCACAGCAGGAGGGGATTTGGCAGGACAAGGGAAATTTTCTGTATCCAGCTGGTGATCGTGGGTACATGATTTTTGCATTTGTCTAAATTTTTTAATTAAAAAGTACATGAGATAAAAATAAAGGGAAATAAACTTCAGCTGGAACAGACCCTCTTCTCTGTTCCTCACTTACTTCTGCATCAGCAATTCCCAGAAACAGAGCTGAGCCCCATTTTGGTGGGAGAGACAGAGCAGGGATGGACAGGGCTAGCCTATCTGGACCCTACACCCCTGTATTTTTATAATAAAAGATCCTTCCAGTGCAGTTATTCTTTTTCATAGTAGTCTTTAAAACAGGGACCAGCTGGCAACTATCCCTAGAAGAGAATGAAGAGAAACAGCGGACTTCGTTTACATGGGCAAACCCTTCCTAAATTAACTAATCTTTTTTTTTTATTGAAGTATAGTTGACACAATGTTACATTTGTTTCAGGTATACAACAGTGATTGGACAGGTTTTTACCTTACGCTCTGCTCACCACAAGTGTGGCTACCATCTGTCACCAAACAACATGATTACAACCCACTGACTATATCCCCTTTGCTGTACCTTTTATCCCTGTGACTTGTTCATTTCCTAACTAGAAGCCTGTACCTTCCACTCTCCTTCACCCATTTTGCCCGTCCGCCACCCACTCCCCTCTGGCAACCGTCAGTTTGTTCTCTGTATTTATGGGTCTATTTCTGCTTATTTGTTTGTGTGTGTTTGTTCATCTGTTTTTTGTATTTCATATGTAAGTAAAATCATATGGTATTATGTCTTTCTCTGTCTGACTTATTTCACTTAACACAATACCCTCTAGATCCATCTATGCTGTGGCAAATGACAAGATTTCATTCTTTGCATGGCTCAGTAATAGTTCAGTGTGTGTGTGTGTGTGTGTGTGTATTTATTACCACATCTTCTTTATCCATTCATCTATTGATGGACACTTGGGTGACTTCCATATCTTGGCTATTGTACATAATGCTGCAATAAACATAGGAGTGCATATATCTCTTTGAATTAGTGCTTTCATTTTCTTTGGGTGAAAACCCAGTAGTGGAATTACAGGATCATATGGTATTTCTATTTTTACTAATTTGTCTATTTGTACAACAGGGTCTTCCTATATTTCTTTCACTGCACCTGGAAAAGCCTGACACCGTCTCAGTAAAAACTTAGTTTTGCTATTTAAAAATAAAAAATCTGTTGCTACTCAAACAACTTTACAAAAACAAAAGCTTCTCCTCTCATGTTGGTCCTAAGTTGAATAGAAACTCTTCTGTTTATTCTTTATCCTATCATATTTTATGTATTTCTGCAAGTTGCCTAATTTTTTCTTTGAATAAGTAGGATAATTGTTTTTTAGCTTTAATTACTTGTGTTTTGTGTTTAACAGTCATTTGTGTGTCTGCCTGTCTTATTATATATTTGACTACTTCAGTCTTACGTGTTTAGAACCATAATTTCCTATTATACAAAAAAAGAAACTGTTTCTGCTGTCTTTTCACAATCTTAAATAAGTTTGGTGCAGTAAAATCAGATTTCCTTGGTTAAAAATTTTTGCTGTATTGTTATAGTGTTGCATTTGCTGGACACAATCTTCTTGAATGAATTAAAAACACTGCTACAATGGTTGTTTTAGCTAGCCCAAAAGCTCTAAAAACTGACGTTCTTAATATCTCTGCAGTATGAAACTTCAATCTACAAATCAGACTGATCAATCAGAGGCCAGCCTGGGTCATATTATATTATCTTTGGCTAAGATATTGCAAAAGCTGCAGCATAGATATACTGCGAAACAGACCTAAAAGAAATACAATAGAAGCTGTCTCACATGACTGAGTAAGCAGCAAAACCTAAAGGAAAAATGAAATCTCTCTCTGAACTTCACATAGATATGAAAGAGAATGCTTCAAGCTTATAAGACACAAAGATAATTGGCTTAAAAATAAATTGTGCTTAAGAATGTAGAAAGCCATAACTAGCACTGAAAAACAATGGGGGAAACTGGAAAATATTTGGGGGAAGAAAACTATATAACTGAATTGCCTCGAGAACTTTATTAACACACTAAAGCTTAGAGATGAACCAATTCTTTCCTTTGAATAAAAGCCATCGGTTGAAAGGCTATTCCTTTTTCTGAAGTTCTTGAGAAGGGACTGGCAGGTAGGTCAAGGCAAAGCATGTGCTAACTTGCTCTCCCCTCTTGCTGTCTCCTGTTTCCATTTTGAACATGTCTTTCTTGTGCCATCACCTCAACCTCAGGCCGTGTTCAGAAATCACTAACCCTGGCATTGCTTTTGTAACAGGTTCATCAATTTTCCCATTGATATCTATATAAAGCACTCTATCCAATTATCAAAAATAGCGAATATAACACAAGAGCTACCACTCATAAAGTGCTAGTCATTCCTTCACTTACTTAAGAATTAGGGTTTGAGTTGCTTTTAGGTATGCAGCCTCTGCCAAAAGCTAGAGTTATGATGATGAGCAAGACTAGAGATGATTTCCATTCACAGGGACTATAAAGTCTGGTATGGAAAAGACACATTACATGGGGTGCCAGGGTGGCTCAGTCATTAAGCATCTGCCTTCAGCTCGGGTCATGGTCCCAGGGTCCTGGGATGAAGCCCCACATCGGGCTCCCTGCTTGGCCGGGAAGCCTGCTTCTTTCTCTCCCACTCCCCCTGCTTCTTCCTCTCCCACTCCCCCTGCTTGTGTTCCCTCTCTAGCTGTGTCTCTTTCTGTCAAATAAATAAAATCTTTAAAAAAAAAGAGAGAGAGAGAGAGACATTACAAAATAATTGCACAAAGAATGATTGGTTGTGATATACACTCTGAAAGAGAAGTGCCAATTGCATGGAAAGCATGTATCAGAGGGACTCCTTTGTCTGGGAGATCTGAGAATTCCCTAAAGAAATAACATTCAACAAAAGTGCTAACTATTCCAACTGAAGGTAACCTGAACATGGAGACAGGTAGACAAAGCACTGGAGAGAGGAATAGGAGAGGAATAGAGGGGACTAAGTATCAAGAAGTTGCCATATGTTATCTTACTGACTATGCAAAATGAGAATTTGACATGTAGTCAGAGGAAATAGGTTTCTGACCTGGCTTTGCCACTTAGTTACCATGTGACCGTGGGTAATTCACTTAATCTTTCTGATCCTTAGTATATTTACCCATAAAATAAGGATAATAACTGTCCTATAAATTCTGCAATGTTGTAAATACCATCACTTAGCACAGCAACCAGCACCGAAAATACCTTCCACAATTTTGAACGGTTTCAGTCATAATTTCTGCCAAGTTTTGTATGGGCATGAGGGCAAATGGCATAAAAAAGCCAGGCATATAGCTTCTACTTTCTGCATCCCATTGGTTCCAGGCATCCATATAGAGTATCCCTCCACTGGGAGCTTGCTCATCCCCAAACCTATCTCTCTGTCCTTCCTTCTTAGGAAGTGGCAAATAGTTTCAAGATGAAACAGGACCAAAAAAGTGTCGTGAAGTAGAGATACTTAGAGAAAGGAGAGAGAGTAGACTTTCTTCCTAGAGAAATTCCAAGTGCAATTTTACACGGGCCCATGGCCAATAAGCCTAATGTGTCTAATAAGCTACTCTGAATCTTGAATTTTAGAAGCTACCTGCAAAGAGAAGAGGCATATCCTATATAATTCATCATCTTTTCTAGGGTTAAGCTGATGGTGCAAATCAAGGGATGCCAGGTAGGTGCTAAACAGCCTATCAGGGATAGTGATAAGCCTTATGAATTTTAACTGAGGCTTTGATGTGAAAAGATAAACTTGATGGATTGCTATCCCTGCATCCAAATGGTGATTGAAAAAAATCACAATTAATAATGACAGGACTAAAGAGCACATTTACCTGCCCATGGGCCAAGCTTCCAAAAGACCACAGAACCTAGCCAGCAACTCAGAGTCACCTCCATCACAAGAATGAGGCAATGAAAAAGCTACTCGTTTGATAGCAGATGTATCCCCTTTACGTCACCTCGGTAACAGTGTTATTTTTTCTGCTTTGTGTAAAAGATTCAAAATTGCTTTCTGAGTGACTGGCTCTTTCACAAGGATTCCAGAGAGATAAAGCCTTTCACCTCTAGCTGCCCAGCCTGAATCAGTAGTGCCTGAAATGTACTACCAGTTAAGAGCCAAGTGTTGACCTACGTGAAATGAGAGGTTATGGAATATAATGCCTCACAGGCAGGTTTCAACAGCTCAGGGTGACATTTGAGTCAATGATGCAAATGGAACAGCTGGAAAGGATGCAAAGGGTTAAATTGCTCTGGCTGGGTATTTATTTTTAAAATAAATACCAAAAGGAAATTTGGCAGGCCGTAATTATGAAGTAGATGAACAGAAAAAGATTATTTGATGCTTCAGAGATCACATGACTCACTGTCCGGGCACCAGCTGTGCCTACACTTTCTAAGATGTTTAATGCATGAGGCGCTCTACACACACCCAAGTGTAAGTGCTCTCTCTCTTTCTCTGCGCCCCCGCCACACACACACACACTTGAACAATTGGTTACTGTTTTCCTCCTAGTGAGTCTGTACTCTTTTTCTTAAGATCCTCTATCACTCGTAACATTCTGACTCTTCTGAACTCTAAGGGTGACCTTTCAGTTATTATTAAGAAGAATGGTTCAGGAATAAAAGAAAACTAAATGCCCGCTGGATCCTTTCATCCTCCTCTTGAAAGGCGGTTCCTACATCCCCATTGTTCCTCTGCATCAAAGGACCCTGGTGCTTATCTCAATAGGTGGTGGTGCTAGAAAGACCAGGTGGAACGTTGGCCAATGGGAAAGCATTGAACCAGCACTGTATTCAGACTCACTCCTATTTCACTGAAACAGTTTTTTGAACTGAAACAATAACTTAGAGTGTCATTTAAAGGATCACATGCTGTTTTTTTAATAGACCTCTAAAGGCTAAATAAAGCTTTAAAGAGGAATAATTTACTTATTCTGACAATAGAAATATCTTCATCACATACGCTGTGATTGTGTGATCCTTGCTAAACAAAGATAGATCAGCTAGATGATAGACACAGGATAGATGATAGATGACAGAGAGAGAGAGAGAAGAAGGGGAAGAAAGAGAGAAAGGGAGAGGGGGAAGAGGGGCAAGAAGGAGAGATACCTCCAATATTCCTGCTGGCTGATGGTTTTCCCTGTTTGACAAATGGAATTCATAAAATAGGTGGAGGCAATCCTGGTGACCTTGGGCAACTCCACCTACCAAAACCCAAGTGATAACTTTGAACATGACCCAATACTCCCCAGACTTATTTGGTGTCTAACGCCCAAACCTTTCCACAAATCAATAATCACAGTACTAAATGTACCTTATTACAACAGATAAGGCCAAAGTAAGGCATCTCTAGAAATCATGGGTCTGCTTCCCTATCCCTAACACAAAATCTACTCAGGAGGAAAACTTTCACGTTACAATGACCCTGGCAAAAATTAAATTCTGTCATACTCCACACCAAACAGCTGCAGGTCCCAGAACCATGGAATAAAAGGCAACTGACTCGGCACACCTAAAAAACGTTAAGCAAGGATTTCCCAAGGGGCAGAAGTCAACCTAATTCCCACTTAGACCCTGTAAGGAAAGGCTCTAGTACACAGAACGCCCAGCTTTTCCTGAGAAAACAATCCACACCCAGAGTGACTCACAAAATAAGGAAAAGAATAAACAAGGAGAGCACCCCTCTCTCTCTCTCTCTCTCTCTCTCTCTCTCTCACTCACATACACACACACCCGCACTCACATACACACATAGGGCACCAGAGTCTAGATGGTCCATATCCAGTACAGTTGGCACAAACCCCGAAAAAGTTATGCTCTGAACTGAAGTTTCCCCCCCAATCTTGGGACATGTGATGAGGTCCAGATCACTTATTTTGTCTTGTCAGCCTGTGCCTCTACCCACTAACCAATGAGAAAAGATCACCTGGAAATAAAAGCAATTGCCTAGCCTACGTCTAAGAAACCCTGTAAGCTTCATAACCTCCAGGAGAAAATGCCCCTTTGGATGACATCCTTGGGCCTAGTCATGTCACTGCTTTTATTGTAATTTGACATAGAGTCCCTGGTAGAGTCCAGTGAGTTTCTCTCCCAGCCTCTTCCCCACCCCTATATTCTAGGACCTCTGAAACCTCCACAATCCTCAGAGCTTGGCCAGCTCTAAGACCCTGGCCCTGGGTATCCAGCTCTGCCGACTATAATTCAACCTTTCCACTTTCCATTTATTGCACTACTTCTATACTCAAAAAAGTTCAAAGGTCATGGTTGATTTTTACTAGATCAAGCTTACTTTCCCTGATGTTCAGGCCTTTCATAAACGGCATCGTCTCACCCAGTTTGGTTTATCACAATTTGGAAGGCTCTAGTCAGCTACCCTTATTCCTAAAGTTCTCCAAATGTGTTTCCCAGAGCAATGTTGAAAAATTTTCTCCTGGAGAGCAAGATGGCGGAGGAGTAGGAGATCTGGATTTCGTCTGATCTCAGGAATTCAGCTGGATAGGGATCAAACCATTCTGAACACCTACAAGCTCAACAGGAGATCAAAGAAAAGAATAGCAACAACTCTCTGAACCGAAAAATTTTCTCCTGAACTGGTATACCCCAGTTGGAAAATTTGTCATGGTTTCTCAGTGATGAAAGTGATAATTATAAATAAATCACTTTAAAGTAATTGTTTGAATTATGAATTGAGCAGAATAGTTTGACTATTTAACTATAAATAGTTTAATTAGTTATAAGAGGATGTTTCTCTTTAGACAGTGTAATAACCACCAGATTGAATTTGCTATTTAAAATGTGTGCTGGTGGGAATTAATTTAAAAACCACAAGTAATCTTTAACACAGTGGCTGTCAAACTTTAGTCAACATCAGAACCTTTTGGAAGGTTAAAACAGAAATTGCTGCCCCACCCCACCCCCCAGAGTTTTTTCAGTAAGTCTCAGTAAGTCTGTGGTGGGCACAGAGAATCTCCATTTCCAACAAGTCCCCAGGTGACCCTAATGCTTCTGGTCTAAGAATGACACTTGGACACCCACTGACCTAGTGTTAACTATATCCCAGGCCATCTTCTGCACTGTTTACCTACATTATATTTTCTCATGCTTACAATAAAAACCTAAGAAGTTGGCATTATTAACATATGCATTCTACACATAAGGGCGTTAAGGAACTAGCCCAGAGTCACAATGCTAGTAAGAGGTGGAGAAAGCATTCCCAACGAGGCAGTCAACTTCAGGTCCTGCATACTTCACCACAAGCATTTCATATGTATTGATTATGAAGTGTCATTTGAAATAAGCAAACAGATGATTTCTTTCTGTGGACACAGTCTCTGTCCCTGAAGAACAAGGCAGAGGTTACATTAAAGCCAGCATTAAAGGGGCCACATTATCCAAATGAAAATAGAATAGTTCCCTACCACAGAACCATGAGGACTACTCACCAGTGTCTTTCTAAAGAAAAAAAATCCCAGCTTCCTTCCCATCCTAAGCCCTATGGAAGGCACCCCCACATCCTCCAAAGGCTAGTAATGGTATAGACAGTTATGCTGCAGGAAAAAAGCCCTTGACCCCCCCCCCCAAAAAAATCTGTACCACACTGACCTTGCCACTCTTCCAGGGTTCAGTAATTTCTAAAGCTTCCCAGATGATTCCAATGTGTAGCCAAATTTGATAACCAGCCCTCCAAGCATCTGCTAGATCTCCCCACCCTACTGATGACTTCTCTGGCAATAGAGCTTCTACCAGGTACATCCCATCAACTCTCTCTAGACCACTTCTGCTGCTGCACCCCCTGAGCCGGGCCCACGTGCTCTCCATAGACATCAACCTTCCATGTGCCCCTCTCCAACAGCTCTAGCCCTGTCTAGGATGTAGTAGCTTTCTAAATTTGAAGATCTATATACAATTATATAATTATTTCTGCTTATCATGGGAGATGGGGAAATTGGCAAAGAGAATCAAAGTATTTTTTTTGGAAAAACTCTCTGAGTAGTGGAAAGTTCTACTTAATATGAAAACACTAAGCAGATGGCACCCATCCTTGTCTTAACTCATGTTTAATATTTTCATACAAGATGGTTCCTTATGATAGAGCCTGATTCTCTGGTGTGAAATGCAAAGCTTAAGACATCCAAAGCTACTAGTGCAATGCAAACAATTTCATCTATTAATAGCACTTTTTCTGCCTGCATTTTTTAAATGTATGTATCATGTAGATTCTGCTCATTTCTAAAAATAAATTTGAAGGAATATATAATATAAAGATGTATATAAAACAAAATAGCTGAAATAGACCTACAATCATGATCACTAAAAAGATGAGAGAACAGTCAACTAGGAATTATGAATGAGTGACTTTCCATAACTGAATACTAAATTTAGTTCCAAGCTTGGTGGCAGACATGAAAACATGAAGAAAAATTGGATGACACCAATTTTATTATAGAGAGGAAGAGAAGGAGGAGGGAGAAAAGAAGGAAAGAAAACATATTTGGAAAAACAATATTATCCTGGAATTAAATTCTGAATAAATTAATAAATTAAATTAAATTATCACACTAATCCTACCCAGGAGACACTTGATCCTATAACAGTCAACATGTTTTTCAACTTGAGCTCCAACCTCTTTGGAGTGTCATTCATGGCCTATGATGAATATGCAAACCATGCCTATCTAAAGCATAAAGAGAGAATGATTAATTAGCTTCCATGCTGCCAACATTAACAAATATTATAGCTTTCAACTGCAATATTTATTATATATGATTATAAATTCATGTAGCCAGTTCAATAAAAATTAGTCTCATCTCAATGTTCCCAACTAGGAACTAGATAGATGTTTTCCTGGCCTCATTCCTTCACAGATTGTTCACAAAAGAGACATTTCTGAAGTACATCAGGGCACTGTGAAATTTCTCAGCTCCAGGAACAAACCCTTAGTTTTAGAATGATCAGTGAATAGAAATCTTTGGTATATTGAATTGAAAATTGGTTCCAATGAAATAATGATTGAAAATTATTCTCTCTTATAACTGTGAAACATAGCCAACTTCAGTATAGTTCCTATCTGGCGCAAAATAGATGCTTAATATGTACTTGCTTTAAAAACAAAATGAAGTTCTCATTGAGTTATTCCAGGTTATGATATCTTGACAAAATATGCAGAACATACAAGAATGCCTAGACATATGGCTGGATGGCAGAGCAGTCCTGTAACTGACACTTCCAGACCCTGGCTTATATGCCTCAAAAGGTTTTTGTTGTTGTTGTCGTTGTTGTTATTTTATTTTATTATGCTAGTCACTATACGATACATCATACTGCATGATTCCAACTATATGACATTCTGAAAAAAGCAGAACTATGGGAAAAATAAAAAGATCAGGGACCGAAAGGTCAGGGTGGGGGAGATGAATAGACAGAATACAGAGACTTTTTAGGACAGTGAAAATACTCTGCATGATATTATAATGGTGGATATATATCATTCATTCAAACTCATAGAATGTACAACACCAAGAGTAAACTATAATGTAAACTATGGACTTTGGGTGATTATGATGTGTCAATATAGGTTCATCCTTGGCAAAAAATGTACCACTGTGGGACACCTGCGTGGCTCAGTCAGTTGAGCATCCAACTCTTGGTTTCAGCTCAGGTCATGTTCTCAGGGTCATGAGATCAAGCCCTGTGTCAGGCTCCATGCCCAGCTTAAGATTCTCTCTCTCCTCCCTCTGCTCCTCCCCACCCTCTCTCTTAAAAAAAAAAAAAAAGAAAGCACCACTCTGGTAGGGGATATGGATAGTGGGGAGGCTATGCATATGTGGGGGCAGGACGTACGAGGGGTATAAATCTCCGTACCTCCCTTTCAATTTTATCATAAACCTAAAACTATGCTTAAAAAAAAATAGTAATAGCCAAGAGAGAGTCCAAAGTGCTCAGTGTCGGGTTGAACACAACTGTCATCTCTCTGTCTCACATATCAGACAATCTAAGAGCATATTCATTCCACTTACAGACACAGGACATTTATGATACTCGTTGCTGATTAAAATGATCTCCCCCAACAGTTATTGGGGCAGAGTTAAGAAGCACTTTATGTTAGATTTACCTACAGGAAGAGATAAAATGTCTTTGTTGCAAAACATCAACTTTCCATGTTCTTTCCCCATTCTAAATGTCCTTTATACATGGCTGGAAAGAACCTAGTTTTAAATAATACCATGATACTTACTTTCAACCCCTATGGATTTTAACAATACAAACTCTTCTAGTCTTTAAATTCCAAACTAAAATGAGTCACCTTTTATAATATCATCATCATAATATCATTACCATATTCTAGCAGAATAATATATATCTTTGAACCAATCTTTAATCACTTATTAAATAAAGTAAACCCCAAATATCTAACAGTGAAATCAACACTATCTTCATTTTGCAGTTAATTGTAGTAATATTGGCAATGCATTTATGCACAACTTCAGAGGAGACATATCTGAAAGATAAGGCTCTGGAAGTGAGTGGTATGCTGGTAAATGTGTTTAACAACCAGCATGAACGCCCTGTGCAAATGCCCATCTGTGGGGTCCAATCCAGATGTGAACACCTCAACAGATGGGAGGGTCTGTATGTCCCAATGTCATACATAGCAATTTGAAGCCAGTAGGGACCTCTGGCATATTCAGTTCTACTTCCTGTTTTATAAATAAACTGAATCCCCAGGTGTTTATATTTATGTTCGGGGTCCCACAGCATTTGATTGCATCTATAACTCACATCTAAGGCTTCTAACTTAAAATAGTAAAATTTATCCTCATGGTAGGCAACAAATTAACTTCCTCAGTGCTTAACTCAGGAGTACTTATCCTGTAATCTGCTCCATGAAACATTCCATGGTCAAATAAGCATATATCATATGCTCCTTTTAGATACTTACAACATCCATTGGCTTTGATAAAGAAATCCATTTAACCACTTTAATGCAGTATTTCCTAATTTATTTAACCCTGAAACCCTCCACACTCTAACCCTAGTACCCATTAACATTCTGCGGACCTGCAGATCATACACTGGGGAAAACGCTTGCCTCCTGACATTTTCACCTACATATCCTGGTACTATCACTCAGAGCTGTATATCAAAACCTTAAATCCGGGCACCTGGGTGGCTCAGTCGGTTAAGCGACTGCCTTCGGCTCAGGTCATGATCCTGGAGTCCCGGGATCGAGTCCCGCATCGGGCTCCCTGCTCAGCAGGGAGTCTGCTTCTCCTTCTGACCCTCCCCCCTCTCATGCTCTCTCTCTATCTCATTCTCTCTCTCAAATAAATAAATAAAATCTTTAAAAAAAAAAAAAAAAACCTTAAATCCCCCTCCATTTAATGGACTTTCATATATCTGAAGACAGCTCTCATATTCCTCCAGAGGCTGGCTGCACAGAAACTGAGAGATGGTTTCTCAATGAAGATGGTAATGTAGGTGTGAAGAAAAGAAAAATTAAGGGGGACCTCTAGTGGCTTTGAAAGCACAGATGGTCTGTAATTCCTTGGATCTTTCCAGCACACACAGACAGAGTCACAAAAGATGCTAATAACAAAGAAGAGTCTTCAGTGTCAGCTGGAGGTCTCCCCCAAAAAGCCCACTGAAAAACTCAAAATCCTCCAAGGGAAGGGGGGGATACTTCCTACAGCGATTTCACTACATTAATTAATTGCCTCTGGGGGAACCACTTTGGGAGGCAGCACCAGTTACCTTCTACTCTGAAGACCCGAGCAAAAAGAGAAAGGGAAGAGGAACCTGATTACTATTCAGGTTGGACCAACCACTTCTAAGGGTTGTTTAATGAAGAGGAATGTTTCAAAGAGTGGTGAATGGGGTGACTCTAAAAACCTTTTATTCAGTATTAATGAAAAGGAACGCTGCATTGCATGGCATGTGTATAGTCTTCCCGAGCTAAACAGAAACATGTTTGAAAAAAAAGATCTCTGCCAGGGCGCCTGGGTGGCTCAGATGGTTAAGCGTCTGCCTTCGGCTCAGGTCATGATCCCAGGGTCCTGGGATCGAGTCCCACATCAGGCTCCCTGTTTAGCAGGAAGCCTGCTTCTCCCTCTCCTACTCCCCCTGCTTGTGTTCCTGCTCTCGCTATCTCTCTCTCTCTGTCAAATAAATTTAAAAAAAAAAATCTTAAAAAAATTAAAAAAAAAAAAAAAAGATCCCTGCCAGAGTTTTCTTCTATCTTTGTAGATTTTCGCCCTAGCTGCCCTGAGAAAAGGAATTTCTAAAACCATAGGTAGGTTTGCTACTTTTTCAGGAGGTGCCAAGCAAGGGCGGGGGGACATGAGTTTTATAAATGAAGGGAAGGTTTGGACAGGAAATATGGCTTAGAATTCCAATTGGACACACTCTCCAAACCTGTCTAGGGCTTTTACAAAGCTCTTGATGGATTAGTTCTATAGGTAACATAATTCAAAACACTTGAAGTAATGCATATGCTAGTAAAATTCTTGAAATAACTTTGCGTCTGAAAGCAAGATCCTTTCATTTAAGAGTAACAAGAAGTGCAGGTAAAATGTAAAAATAAAAGACCATTTGGAGTTCTTCTAGACTTTACCTTGCAGCAACCAAGTAAAATTAAATATTTAATGAAATCTCAGTCTAAGTCCAACCAATGCAAGCAGAAAAATGCCAAGATGGTTTTTAAACTTAATCCTTAACCTTAGGTCACTCACCCAGGGATATTGCTAATAGTGTGACAAGTGAAGCAGAGGAAGGGCTAAATGCTGGGCCACTGAAGCTCACACATACTAAAAGCTACGGTATTGCATCAAATACATTTTAACCCATCACAGGCTGCACTGGCCATAGGAAGGTTTTCAAGTTGACTAAATGGGTTGAGTGGAGAGAAAGAAGTGTATTAGATTTATACTGTGAACTTTTTCTGTAAGGACTGACTTTTTTCATATTATGCTTTTGGGACAAAACATAAATATACAGTAACAGAAAAAAAAACAAAAAACAAGCAAAAAAATCTCATGCACCATCCAAAAATCCAATAGGAAGAAGGAAGGGGGAGGGTAGTCATTACTAATGTTCCATTATATAAAGCTCTCACATGATTTCTCCATCCAGATTAATGAAACAGCCTCCTCAGTTGGACTTCTTGCTAACCCTCCAGTTCGCTGTAATCCATCCTTCACACCACAGCCAGTGTGATCTTACAAACCTGACCATAATCACCTCCCTGCCTGAAGATCTCCATTGGCTTCCTGCTGCCTAGGAGTAAAGTACTAACTCACTGCTTTAGCCTTAAAGTCCTAATTTCCCTTTTTCCTACCTGTCCAGCCTTGACACTTGTCATGCCTCTTCCTCTCCGGCCCTCTCCATTCATCCAGTGCTCCATGAGTTGGATGAACTTCCATTTTATGTCTCAGACCTGAGCTTTGTGCATCAGTCTTTCTCTCTTCTTAGATTATCCTCACTCAAAGTCCTCCTCTGTGAAATCACTCATCGATCCAGGTCCTGTCCAAGTATCATTATTTCTGTGGAGCTTTTCCAGCTTCTCCTGGGCCACATTAATGGCTTCCTTCCTTGTGCTCCCAGGGCACCCTTGCTCTAAATAATACCAGATGGAAATAATTAAGCACTTACTACAGGCCAGGCACTCAATTTAATCCTCACTTAATCTTCACAACAACCCATGAAGCCAGTCCTACTATTATTATCATCCCCATTTTCTAAGTGAGAAAACTGAGGCACAAAGAGATTGAGTGTCTTGACTCAGGTCATTAGGCCAGTAAGTGGCAGACACAGGATTCTACACACAGGTGGCCTGACTCCGGGGCATTCACTCTTGACACCACCAGTACAAAAGCAACAAACTGGGTTTCCTAGGATTGAGCTGGTAGAGAGTCCTGGCTCAGCCAGGCCAAAGGGGCTTTCTGAGGCATGGACCAACTAAGATTGATACCAAAAGTTGTGAGGAGCCCCCAGAATTGGGCAAATAAGCAGGGTCAAGAATTGAGGGGAAAGGCAAGTCAAGCAAACCCGAGAGTTTCTACTTTACAAGTCCTCCAAATCAAGGGAGAAATGTGAAGTTCACAAGGTGAGCTCTGAAATCAAAGATCAGAGAGCCAGGGACCAGGCTGGTTCCAGAAGCAAGGAAATACCTTATTCACCATTTTTTTAATTATTTTTTTAATTGAAGTAGAGTTGACATACGTTATATTATTTTCGAGTGTACAACATAGTGATTTGACAGTTCTATACAGTACGCAATACTCACCACAATCAGTGTAGTTACCATGTCATCATACAATGTTATTACAATATTATTGACTGTATTCCCTCTGCTAGGTTTTTTATCCCCACGACTTAGTCATTCCGTGACTGGAAGTCTGTACCTCCCTCTCTCCTTTACCCATTTTGCCTATTTCCCCCATGTGGCAGCCATCAGTTTGTTCTTTGTATTTATGGATCTGTTTCTGCTTTTGTTCATTTGTTTTTTTAGACTCCACATATAAGTGAAACCATATGGTATTTGTCTTTCTCTGACATTTCACTGAGCATAATACCTTCTAGGGTTGTTAGAAATACCGTATGAGCTTTATTCACCCTTCATCCCCATAATTAAGCTCAGTAAATTTCTTTTGTTTGAAAAGTTTTTTTTTTTTTTTAAATCTAGCTATCAGTGTGCTTCAAACTTCTTGTGGGAGAACCAGGCTCCTCCTTATAGGGTTGTTTCATCCCCTAGCTCGGAATTTTGGAGATCAAATCCTGTGGTTATCCTAACTCAGAGGGACATGATTTCTACCCAGATTCATAGCAGACCCCAAAATAATGTAACCAGGATTGAAGTCTTTTGTTTATAAAGCACAGACTACTGACTCATAACTAATACCAGCTTACTTGTCATTTACTCATAATTTGTTTTTCATTTCAGGTCAGAATACACTGAAATCTCCTCAGCACTAATTTAATTCCCCCTAATGCCTCAGTCTCTACAACACTGCTTTTTCAGAACCCAACTCAAATGCTTTCTCCACTATGAGGCTTTCCTTTGTCAACCTTACTGGGAGTAAACTCTCGCCACTCTGATCTCCTAGTACACATTCTTTATAACAATTCAAGCCATGATCAGTTGTAATTATATTCATTTCCCAGGGTGGCTCCCACTAGTACTAGAAGCTATTATTTCTTTTCTTGAGAACTTACTGTGTGTCTTTACGCATATTATCTCATTCAACACCATGTGAAAGAGGTATTCTGCCCCCCCCATTTTACAAGTGAGGAAACTGAGGCACAGAAATGATAACAAACTTGCCCAGGTTCACAAATCAGCAAGAAGCAGAACTATGAATTTATACCAGTTCTGCCAGCACCTGACAGAGTGCTCACCAATTAGTCGGCATGCTGCGTTGCATTTCCAGGCCTCCATGTGGTTCAGCCGCGGTCATGCAGCCAATGCAGAACAAATTATGTGCAAATGGCATTGACGTGTGTCCCTTCTGAACTGAGGCATGGAAGAGGGCAACCCCAGAAGCCATGAGTTGAGATGAGATGGCAGAATCTCAAAACAGAGAAAAAGCCTGGATCCAGGTGACACCACGTGGAGGAGAGTTGCTGTGGGAATTTTGCGATGTGCATCAGACTTTCTGAAATCGCAAAACAAACTTGTGATGTGCTAATCCCTTAAGACTTCAGATATTTTGTGGGTTTGTTGTTGTTACCATAGCCTTGACTAATACAGACTCCAGATCCTGTGGTCTCAACCCTAAAACTCCAACCTCTTCCAACTTGGCCTTTTCAGAGTACTTATCTAATGTGAGCAGTGGAAAGAGATGAGGAAATAAAGACAGCAGATGCCTCTTCTTCAGCAGAGGTGTGGGAATGAAGGAGCTACATGGAAACCTCCAGGAGCTCATGGATGACTTCACCACACACCACAAGTGAACTGTGTCACAGGGGATTCCACAGACAGCTGGGAGCAAGAGAAGAAGCAGGTGAACTGCAAATGATGTGTGGCATTACTCTACTCCAACAAAATCCCTCCCCTTCTTGCCACCCATATGAAATTCACATCTTGGCTTCAACTTTGATAAATTGCCTGATACACCAAAGATGGTGTTTAGAAGCAGCCCAGGCTCTCATATATCTCAGGTGGTTTTGACTGGCTCCTGGTAGACTGGAAGAGGGAATCACCTACTCTCAGGCCCTGGAAATTTAGTCATCCTTCTTCTCTCCACTATCTTGCCAATGCATTAGCCAAAATGATAAATATGCTCTCCTTCCAGCAATATTAAACTTGGGAATATCAAATCCTCCCAGCACTTTCACCCTCATAATTTATACTACTCACACAAATTCAAAGATATATACACATAAGTTCATGACACCATTCTTTATAATTTTTTTGTACCATATAAGAGTGAAAAACTGAAAACAACCTGAATATCCATCAACAAAAGACTTGTTATATTATTATATTTTCCTATAAGGGAATTTATAGTTCTTAAGATGATTTTGTACCTCTAGATTTATTGATAGGTAAACACATCCATGTCAGATTTGTGAGTAAAAATTTAAATTAAAAAATATCTGTAGTGCAATTCTATTTATGTAAAACTGTCTGACTTAGAGTGTATGTGTGTTTTTGTTTGTGAATAAAGAAGGCTGAAGGGATATACCCCAAAATATTCCTAGCAATTCTCTCTTCTTTCTAGGTTTTGGGGTATTCCTCTCTTTGTTCTCATGTTCTCTATACTGCTCCAATTTTTAAATGTTCACATAGGGTATTTATAATCATAAAGATAATACAACTGCTTTTTCTTTAAATATTTATTTATTTATTTGAGAGAGAGCGTGCATGCACAAGTGGAGAGAGTGGCAGAGGGAGAGAGAGAATCCCAAGCAGACTCCCCAGTGAGCGCAGAGCCCCACAGGAGGGGCTCCATCCCAAGACCCATGAGATTGCGACCTGAGCCGAAATCACTAGTCAGACGCTCAACCAACTGAGCCACCCAGGCACCCCACTATAACTGCTTTTATTTAGGGAAAAATGTCAAATCTGTATATTAGCTATCACATTCCAAACCACCTACAACTTCATTTCAGTGAAAGTATGAAGTGACACCATTTAAGAACAACAGTCTGTTTTCCAGAGATTAGGTCTACCTACAGTTTCCATACAAAGAATGGTATCTGGTTATTACTCAGGCACTGTTCAATGAAAATAATGATGAGGATTTAAAAATACATCGGAAGCTAATTTATTCTTAGATGGGTGTTCACATCAGACTCCCACATTCAAATGTGAAGTTGGATCTGACAGAGAGAAGACATATATATCCATTTCAATAAAAATTTAGGTTTTTTTAACTTCTTGCAGCAGAACCAGAATTCCCAAGGTGATCAAGGTTTTTAATCTCTGCTCAGATCTCCAGTTCATGTGGGCAGATGTTTTGGCATCATTAAGTCAATGAGTGTCAGATAAAGGATAAATAAAAGAAACTCTACACTGTATCTGTCAACACCCCCAAAACTATCTTAGACAAGATATTGTAAGATAAGTTTTTCTTATTTTAAGCCTCCCTCATCTGTTTAGTGGAAATTTTGTCAAAAAGGAATTTAATAAAAGGCAGGGTCAAAATACACAGTCAACTCTCCTATTTAAAAAAACTGACACAAGTGTTAGAATTTAATAACTAAGATCAAAAAGAATGGGAGGCTGAGAGTAAACAGGAGGTGCATAACTTCAAAATTTTAATGAATTTCTAGATTATAAAAACCTGTTGGAACAGTACTGTCATGGAAATATTTCACCAGGCGATATTATGAATAAAGTTTGACTTTAGGCTAGCCTATTCTTTGAACATATTAGATGCTCAATAAAAGTTTGCTGAATGACTGAGTAAGTGTTAAATATAATTCAGAAAGAGATTAGCTATGCTGCTATAATTAATACATCCTAAAATCTCAGAAGTTAAAACAATAAAGATTTCATTTCTCTCTCAAGTCATGGTCCATTGTGGTTAGGTATCAATTTTGGAAAGCCCTCATCCAAGTGATAACTCAGGGATCCAGGATTCTTCCAGATGGCAGCTCATTATTTGGAACAGGTAGCTTCCAAGACTGCCACAGAAGGAGAAGAGAGGCTGGGAAATCAAGCACAGTTTTATGGATAGAGCTAGAAATGGCATACACCATCTACATCCATATTCCTTTGGCTAGAACTCAGCCACATTCATCTTGCTGCAGGGAAGGCTGGGAAATGTAGTTTTTCTGTGTGCCCAGAAAGATAAAATAGATTAGTGAGAATGCCATATACTGACATTTTTGTATGTTAACTACCGTAACAGTAATCTTTCTAGAATATGTTATACACTATCTTGCTTTCCTAAGGACAGCAAATAAACTTGACACTCTTATTTTATATCCCAAGTTCATACTTGGAAGCATTACTCACTCTTCTGAGCTAACATACAGAAGTGGAAGTCACATTCCTTCCTTCCTCTCTCAGTGCTCCCACAGTTAGTCAGGCACACTCATACTTAACACCACCTCACTCATTCAGCTCTGATCCCCTCCCCCACCAATCACCCAATCCAGGTGCTCACTCAGTCTTCCAGAAGGCCTCTCTAGCTCCACTCTGACATCTCCAATAACCAACCCATTCCATATATTGCCACCAGATGAATTTTCCCAGAACATGCTTCAACCAGCACTGAATGAACAAACCTTTATTATCCTAAGGTATAATAGTGTATTTCTTTACCTTTTCAATTGTCACCTCAGCAGTAAAATCAGGTCTAGACCCTTTAGTCTCTATAAGCTGAGGTAGCTACCTGACTCTGTGACCTCCTTCTTTAATATTCCATTCTGGCCACTTGTGTTGAGTTCCCTTCCCCATGACACTGCTCAGTCCACCCTTCCTGTCTGAGATACCCTCAGTATCTTCTGTCATTGTCTATATCCTACATATCCTTTAACGTTCTTCAACATTCTGTTCCAGTCTCACTTTCCATATTAGTTAGATAATGTCAGCTGCTATAATGGAAAAACACCAAAATATCAATGGTTTAGCACAATGGAAGTTTATTTCTTGCTCTCATAAGGTCTAAAGTGGGTGTGACTGGTTGTCACTGGCTGTCCTCCAAGCAATGATTAGGAACCAAGGAACCCAGGCTCCTTCCATCTGATGGCTCTCCCATCTTTAACACTTGGCTTCCAGTGTTGTTGCTGCAGATAAAGTGTATGGAGGATCACGTGTAGGAGGACTTTATGAAGTAGGCCCAACAATGGCCCACATCTTGACTATTAATATTCCATTGGCTAGAACTCCTTTACTTGGTCACACCTAAAATTGTAAAGGAGGCTGTGGGCCCAGGAATAAGAAAAAATGGATTTGATAAATAGCTATGAGTATCTGTTGTACTTGCTTGTGATTCCTTTCCTGACAAATCCAACTCCATAATTCCTCCTTTCTCTGAACTCTTCTATTACTTTCTGCTATCATGTAGGCTATGGTGACTTGGATAGGGTTTTTATCTTATACTATATTTCTTTCACATCAACTAATCTTTAGGACAGAATCTGTGCTAAATATTTTTAGTATCCCCTGGTTTTAGAGCGGTGCCCAGCACACTGTAAGAATTCAATAAATGTTGAAGGATAAGAATGGCAATAATGCTCTTACGAGCTGCTGAGGTTTGTAGAGTCTTTTCCCTGTACACTAAATGGCCCCAGGCTGCTAAGAATAGAGAGATCTTGGTGCACACTTTCGGGTGTTCTTTTTCTTGCCCTAGAGTCAGACTTTTAGCTACTGCTTTTCATTCCTCCAACATGTTTGCTTCTTCCAGTCAACACCCCCCACTCACAATTTCCTATATTTAATCTGCTATACAGTGTTTTTAAAATCTTAGCCATGGGAACATTTCTACAAATGAAATCAGCTATGGAGCTCCAATAAAGGGGAAAAATAGTGGCAGAACTGTTCATGTTGTAGCTGGTGGGGACATTAGCTCTTTTAGTGGCTGCTTGGCCCCAAGGAAACTCAGTAAATCTAGGTCCTTCTTCCTCTCCATCCCTGGCCTTAACATTACTACTTGCTCATTGGAAAGCACTTCAATAGGCATGTTCACCTAAGATTTCTTTTTTTTTTAAGATTTATTTATTTATTTGAGAGAGAGAAAGTGCACGCACATGTGTGTGCATGAGTGGGGGGAGGGGCAGAGGGAGAGAATCTCAAGCAGACACCCCACTGAGCAGGGAGCCTGACTTAGGGCTCCATCTCATGACCCTGAGATCATGACCTGAGCTGAAACCAAGAGACGGGCTTAACCTACTGGGCCACCCAGGTTCCTTTCATTCACCTAAGATTTCTTATTGATGGCACAAAACCTATTAATTTTGTCAGTAATTCACCCTTACCCTATCCCAACAAAGAAAGAAAGAAAGGGGGGAGGAAGAGGGAACAAGAGAGGAAAAGAATTTTGAAAGATCTGGTAAATAATTAAACTGATAGTTGTCAGAGAGATTTACCAAACTTGTCAATAGCATCACTTGTTTTCCCCACAGAAATTCTCTATCCCAAGTAGCTCACAAAGCTTATTCTTCATGAAATGCCACATGAACACAAAGACATAACTGCTTCATAATGTCATCATAGAGAAATAATATGACTAGTCATAAATGTTCATTCAAACAGCCTTCAATAGAAGTGCAAACATTTCTTTCTAAAAGGAATTTAGAATGATTGAGTCATATATTTTTAAGCAAAAAGATAATATTTTACACTTTAAAAGGTATAGGAATTAGCTCAATTAAGATCTATCGGTTCAGTGAAAAGTTCCATGTGTCAAAATCAGTATTATACATATTAGTGTTTATAGAATTTGTTATTTTTAATTAATTTAAGTTTCTCTGGGCCACTATTTTATAGTCACCTTTGATTAAAGTGCCTTGAATTAAATGTTAACTCAATATAGTTTGAAACAAAGTTTCTTTAAGCCACACTGACCTCTAGAGACACAGAGGGATTAAAAGGATGCTCAGTAAAACCAAAATCTGCCTTCACAAAATCAGTGTGAATATAATAAAAGGATTTATTTTTAGGTATAAGGATGAACTATCCTTTGAACTTCATGCTATACTCCATTGATTAGGCACACTGCATTGCATGTTATTAAATTTTTACTGCAAAGATAAAAAGAAGGAGGCAAAGAGAAAGACTATAGAGCTAAAAGGAACTTGAAAATAATTGGAATTGTTCAAATGTATATAATGGAAAAGGCAATGAACTACACATTCTGAGATCTGGGTTCTGATTCTGTTTTGTCTACATAATACCCGTGTGACCTTGGGCAAATCACTTTTCTCCTGGAGGCTTCCTTTTCCCCATAAATTCAATGAGGGTTTGAGCCACTCTGTGCTAAGTGCAAACTAAGAAATGCTATAATTTCTTTTCTAATCTTGAAAACATCCACGTTTTTGAAAAAACACCTTCTACTATTGACTCAGTAATTCAATACTTAGACTGGTCAGGGCAGTACATTATTGCTGAAGATGATTATATGAGTTTCCCAGGGCTGCTGTAGCAAAATACTACAAACTGGGTGGCTTAAAACAACAGAAAGGTATTCTCTCACAGTTCTAGAAGCTAGAAGTCCGAAACCAGGGTGTCAGCAGGGCTACGCTCCCTCTGAGGCTCTGGATTGAATCTTCCTTTGCCTCTTCTTAGCTTCTGGAGGTAGCCATCAGCTGTCTGCATTCCCTGGCTTGCAGCCACATCACTCCAACCTCGTCCTTCATCGTTGCATCCTATTCTCCCTGTGTCTCTCTGCACATCATCTTCCTTCTTCTTACATGAACACCAGTCATATTTGATTAAGGGCCCGCCTGACTCCAGTATGACCCCCACTTAACTAATTACATGCACAATGATCCTATTTCCAAATAAGGTCACTTTCTGAGGTATCAGGGTTAGTTAGTACTTCAGTATATCTTTTGAGGGAACATAAGTCCTTACAGTGATGAGAGGAGAAATATATAAGTCAGAGAAACTTGACAGTTTTAAAAGAGAAGTGAGTCATTTGCAATTCAGGACAAGATATGTGTAATGAATCGCTTCCTCTTGAATGATGACACCTTTGCTGGAGAATCCCCTGGCATGGCAGTATTTATTCTGTGAAGAAACAACATGACCTAAGGCTGGCAAAAGTGGCTCAGACAAGAACTTGGCATGGTGCCAGTGAGGGTAAGCATGGTCCAAAATTGCTATGCTTCTGTGTAGCACAGACTCACATTCGAAACCGGTGCCTCGGAGGGTTTGTCCTGTGAAGGTTAATACCATGAAGAACCACTGAAACTCGACCTTGCCATTCTGGATCAGGAAAATTTTTGAGAAATGTTTGTGTTTTCCTCTTAACTTTTGATAAATGGGAAGAAAATATAGAAGCTAACCTGGAAAATCTTGTTATGCCAGATAGCAAGGCAGCTATAACTATCATAGACGACTGAGGCCATGTCAGAAGGACTCAGCAGTCCACGTGAAGTGATCTGCACTGACCAAAGATGGGAAAATTTGTGCATCAATAGGAATAATAAGAGCAGTTGATTAAAACACATCAAATTTCTTTAAATCCCATGAGTTCCCAATAATACCTAGAGGGGGGGAAAAGAAACCTTATTTGTCCCCTTGGAGAATGATAGGAAACCAAGTCTTATACATAAAGGAAAAAAATCAAATACTGATTCTGCCTTTACTACTCAAACTGCACCACTGTTCTAACCAAACAATGGACAAGGGAATGTTTCTCTTTAGAGAAGTGTTCCAGCCAGTAAATGAAAAGAAATGATATGATATCATCATTATGCAAATCCTGAAGAACTAGAGGACACTGAAAGATACACTAAGGACACTACTAAAGTGATACTTCTAAATATCAATGTGACACATTTTCAATGTGCCCGCCTACTAAAAGGTAAGAAAATACTAACATACTAAGAATGCAAACCAAATGTAAACACTTCATTGGCCAAATGTGGCTAAGTGATTGAATGTGTGTTTGTTCTCTGCATATTCTATGAATGAGTAACCAAATGACAATCTCTGACCCATAACTACTAGTTACACAATTGTGAACGTGTGTTCCTTATACCCAAATGAAAATAAAAATTCACCAGTGCTTCCAGTTTAGGAAGGGATTCTCATACTCTCATACACACATACACACACACACACACACAAACACTTCTTGTACTTTCTGAAATCTCACTGAAAAAAAGTACTGCAAAAGTAGCCTCAGGGGATGGGGGGCAATTAAATGGCAGGGAATCATACAGATTTCACAAACCTTTGAAAAACATTTAGCAGAGGAAAGGAAGTTAGGAGGATACAGGGTATACCAGAGCCTAGGGGGTGCAAAACCATCAAACACAGCAGGAAGTATTGATGAGAAGCCAGATAATCACTGCCCTCTCAATCCCACTCCCCTGAAGTGAAGTCTATCAAAGTAAATGTGCCACCGATTTATAGGGAGATGCCAGTCAGGATCCCTACTCCAGGGTGAGATCCTCATACCACAGCAGAGAAACCTACTCTAGCCACAGAGTCATCAATCACTGAGGGAATGAGAAATAGGGGTTTAAAGATATTATTTACAGGGACAAGAGTAGCCAGTAAAAGAACTAAATAATGTAACTGAGGGAAAAAAGAAAGGTGGTGACAAAGGGAAAAAGAGAACATGCTAGGTAGAGGGACAAATGAATGAGAGAGAAAATGATTCACGTTTGGGAATTGCAAGTATTTCAGCAAAGCCAGTCTTTGGAGCGTAAAGAAGGAGTTGATGAGAGATGATGAGTCTAGGGAAGAAACTAGGGGCCAGAGCATCACGTCATACTAAGGAGAGCTTGAGCTTTATTGTGAAAATCCCAAGGACTTCTAAACACACATAATGTGGTCAGATTTGCATTTCAGAAACATGACTCTGGCTTCTGTGTGGAGATTTCTGGTGAATAAATCTGGAGACAAGGAAACCACCTACGTGGCTGCTAAAGTCATCCAGAAACAAAAGAGAACCAATTGCTAAACTAAGAAATTGGGCCTGGAGGAATGCTTTTCAAATTTCAGCACACATCCAAATCACATGGAGTACTTGTTAAACCACTGGACCCTATGAGCCATAGAGTCTCTTATTCAGTATGTTTGAGGAGGGGACTCAAGAATTTGCATTTCTAGTAAGTTCCCAGGTGATGCTAATGCTGCTGGTCAAGGGACCACTCTTTGAGAACCACAGGACTGTAGGAACATAAAAGATATGTGAAAGTATACAAGAAGAGAAATCAAAATACCTGATGACTGACTTCACGAAGATGTTGAAGAGAAGGGAGGCTTTGAGGTTCTTTTCAACTTTCTACCTTGAGCCACTGGGAGTTTGTGGTGTCAGTCATCAAGGTAGGGAATACTGAGGAAGAACATATTTGATGGGGGCAGGGAAGTGGTGCATATCAAGGGAGCCAGTGAAGTACACATCACAAACTTGACATTCATGCCGAACATCCCAATGGAATTATACCACAGGCAATTCACATATAGTTCTGGACAGGAGAGGGCAAATCGGGGTTAGAAATACAAATATAAGAATCATCAGCATATAGATGATAAAGTCAAGAGAATGAAGATTTCCCAGGGTCAGTGAGTATACTGGGAGAAGTGAAGAGGGTAAATCTTGAGGAACATCAAATTGAAGAAGAAAAGAAACTGGTACCACTACAGTCAACTGAGATTGACAAAGAGGTAGAGGATATTCCATGGCTATGTTGTTTGTTGTAGCAAAAGATTTAAAATAATCAGTGCCCGTCATTATGGGACTGGTTAAATAAATCATGACACTGTCTACAGTAGAATTCTTTGCAGCTGTTAAAAAAGAACATAATGAGGAAGTACTTTACTAATAGGAAAACTGTCCTCAATATATATTGTTAAGCGAAAAAAAAACAAGTTGCGTGATAGTGTGTTTAGCCATCATTTAAACGAAATATATATGTGTGTATGTATGTATATATATACACACATATATATTTGCTATGATATACACAGAGTATCTCTGGGAAGATACACAAGAAATTTATACCCTCAGGGAGAACAGAGTGGGGAATATGGTAATTAGGAGACAGAAAATCCAAGACAGAATTTTTACCCAAAGGTCCAAATATCCTATCAACCACCAAGTATAGGCCTAATGTTAAGATGGCAGCATCAGAGCCTGATGCTATTAAATATTTAAGTCACAAAAATAATTCTTCTTATTCTGATTCCATGATCACCCAACAACATTCTGAAACTTTCTCCAGACAGAGAATTCATTCTGCAGACTATCCACTTGACAATGATATATTTTTATAGCAAATTAATCATTGTCATTCCACTACGGCTTTAAATATCAATCTCTTGCAAGCTTTGCAAACTTGAGGCAATATCCCCGGGTTTCATCAGGTCTGGGAGATCACAGAGAGATTCTGAGTCTACAGAGCTAAGGGCTAAATCTTGGATTTGAATAAATTAACCAAAGTAAATTCTACCCTGTTAGATTTCTTGACAGCCAATCAGCTGGTCTCTCCCAGCCACACTCCAATAGCACTGGGGTGTAAAATTCAAGTGTCTAGCAGCCTGCTTCTCCCTCTCCTTCTCCTGCTCCCCCTGCTTGTGCTCTCTCGCTCCCTCTGTCAAATAAATAAATAAAATCTTAAAAAAAAAAAAGTTTGTTTATAATATTCCTTACCTTATCTTTATGACATAGATTTCATTGACTGATATCAAATTCACTAATTTACCCGTGAATTCCATAGAACTGTGACCTCCACCCTCTCTCAGCAGCATGGCCTCCCTTAAGTGCACCAGTATCCTTCCACCAAAATAGTTCTTCTTGCCACGAACAAGAATTATATCATATAAGTAAGTGTATACTTGCCAGGATCCACTACCAAACCATAAACTTTCTGAGGAAAAGAAATGCCTACTCACCTTTTATTCCAGAAAGATAGTACAGTACCTCACACATCATAGACATTCAACACATTCCCCTCACATTTATTGAATTCCCTGCTAATATATTACCTACCCAGATAAGGTAATTACTTAAGCCACTTAAATCAAGGGTCCTCACAGAATTCTCTTTCAGGTGTGGCTTCTAATCTTATAAAAGGGAGATATTTTTGCCCACAGGCTTTTTGACACCTTCAAATGTAATCATAAATGAAGCCACTTACTGAAACCACTTATACAATCTACTTAAATAATATACAATCTACTTATCTGGCAAGGTCTGAAAATGGGTTTTCTATTTTAGTTCATAGAGAATCTCAACATACATGAAATATATAGATTGGTATTTTCCAAATCAGAATTGGATTTTTTAAATATGCTACATTAAAATGATGCCGAATGAGGTGGATATTTTCGTTGAAATTATAAAGGGGTGTTTGCAAACACTGTGCAGGGAATCCAGGCCTGAGGTGAGCAGATACAGGGGGCCAAATAAGCCAGGCTCAGCCCCTCTACTCCTACAAACCCTAGAAGCAGCAAAGAGCGCTGCTTTTTCTGTTTAATGTATAGGTTTCATACACGATTTCATTTTTGAAAGATTTCCACTAATTTTTTTTTAATTCTGAAAACCCAATTTTTTAAAAAGGACTTAATCTCACAGTGCCTCTGGTTATTATTATTATCGTTGTTGTTGTTGTTGTTGTTATTATTCTCTGCCCAGAAATGGAGCGATTGAATTACTAGCATGTTAGATAACAGAATGTTTGTTGAAAATACAATGTGATCTTCTTTTGGCAGTTATACATTCCACTTCCTTTCAGCTTCTTTCATGACGGTGACTATAGATCCAAGGTCATTTCTGCTCCTCGCCCATCTGCTAGCTAACATCAATGTATAGATAATGTCCACAGCACTCTGTAGAACACAGAACCCAGGAAAGGTCCCTGCCACAGTCTAAACTCCATAAAGGGGGAATCCCTCCATGAAAGATCTCAGAGCAGAGTTCTTTCCCTGGAGTATCCAATGCCACTTGTCTTTTACCAGAAAATATCCCTAATATGAAAACTCTGGATCCATAAGTATTGAAGAATATACTTTTTTTTTCATTGTACCTTATTCAAATAGACCTCAAACTGCAGAGAACTAACTGCAAACCTTAAGATATAAAAGACTACTTCTTTATGTATGAAAAGAGGTCCAATCCCTTCTTGCTGGAAAAGAAGAAACTGTCAGCACACTAAAGCAGAAAATGAAAGAGGAGCCGTAAACTGGGAAGAGATGACAGTGAAGTATGGAAGGAGGCAGAGGAGATCTAAGAAATCAGATCAGCTGTGTCATAATTACCAAAATTCCAAAATTAACCTAGACACATACTTCTGAATTTATCATCGGTGGGATTTGATCTCTGCTCCCCTTTAACTTGATTGGAGTATTATTGTCAGAACCTATCAATCTCATCTGATAAATTATATTTTAACAAGCATCAGACACTGTTGGAGAAGATTTGCTATTCTGCTTTAGTCACATTCAAGTAAGTGTCGGCGCTATTTAATACACCATAAGTATTTCAGATCAAAACCTAAGCAAATAATCCTTCCCCAGCCAGGATAAGAACACCATCACTGAGCCATGCTGTGCATTTGTCAGATACCTTGATGGAGTAATAATGGCCTATTAATCAGAGCACCAGTTAAATGGCCCCAACACCTGCTCGACAGGTGTTTTGTGACTTAAATATTTAATAGCATCAGGCTCTGATGCTGCCATCTTAACATTAGGCCTATACTTGGTGGTTGATAGGATATTTGGACCTTTGGGTAAAAATTCTGTCTTGGATTTTCTGTCTCCTAATTACCATATTCCCCACTCTGTTCTCCCTGAGGGTATAAATTTCTTGTGTATCTTCCCAGAGATACTCTGTGTATATCATAGCAAATATATATGTGTGTATACATACACACATATATATTTCGTTTAAATGATGGCTAAACACACTATCACGCATTAATATTCTGATAAACTAAAGAGACAAGCAATGTCACCACCATCCTACACCAACTCGAGCTTTCAGAATGAAAGACATTGGTCAGTTAGCATCTATTTCTGTATATGATTAACAGTCACAGACTTGAGCAGCTTGAATCTAAACCTAAGTACTAAAATAAATCAGTCTCCCAGAATTAAAATATTCAGTCCTAGTTTTAAAAACGTAAATCTTTGAATATTTTTCAGATTCCTCAATATACATGTCATAGCAAAAATTATACTGTGCTGGAATTGATTGATAGTCAACATTTAGTGATTGAGTGCCTGCTATGTACAAGTCTCTGGGTTCCAACAGCAATCTGGAGAAACTTGGTCTCAGCCATCACACTATTTAAGGTATAAGTTCTGGGTTCCAGTCTCCAATCTACCACTAAACTTGAGTAATTATATGACCTGTATGACCTTAGATAAGTCACTTATTCTCCCAGCCTCTTTATTCTCATCCCTAAAGTACAGAAGTTGAACAAGATCCTTTCTAGCATGAAAATACTATGAATATTCATGCTTCTGCCAACCTCAAGTTTTGCAACACAGGAAGCAGACGAATACTCATTCTCCAAACATGAACGGGACACTGTAAAGTTGACTGCCTGTGCCCGACTAGGAACACACAGATCAACTATGGCCAGTTTCAATCTTCAGGGTTTCACCTGAGGTAAGATTTTGGGGGTCCTTGAGGTGCTCTTGGGAAGGACATACTTAACACACACAGTATTAACAGCATTTAAGAACTTTCTTTTATAAGTTGAGAAGCTACAATACAGGAAACTAATAACTTACTAAAGTGAAAGACTAATTTATGTCTTTAGCAATGAACAGGACACACAGTGCTCCTTCGTCCATATAAATTATTCCATCTGGATATCTGTGCAGTTACTGATTCACCAAAAGATCAAATGAGCTCAAACTTTCAAAAGAAGGATGTAGATTTACTCCCTGTATGCCTCCTTGATGTTTTAATTACTATTTACACTTACTCGGCATTGTGTAATTACTGGGACTGAGAATTCAGAATTAGGAGCTATGGTCTGAAGTCTAACATTTCCGGATCTGCTTAAAAGTCATAGAATTCCAAATCTGAAGGAAATTCAAGTCTGACTCCGTCACTTTAGAGATCATTTACATACACACATACACATACATATTTACCCAGGGAATTCCCCGATTTTCCTAATATCCTGCAGCTAGCAGGTGACAGGCCTTCTAGCTCTCTTTGCTGCAGGCCAATAAATACCCTCAGTATATGCACATGACAAGACCATCTCCAAAGCTCTTTCTAGTCTACATTTCTAGCCTCCCTGAAGATGGTTACAGTTTAGATGGCTCGCTATCTTCCAAAACACAGGTAGGCCTTCCACTTTCTGGGTGGAACGGAGAGGGGCGCTCCATCAATCCGAGCTCTTCCTTCCAAGTAACGTAAGACTGGCTGATGTACAAAGGAAAAGGATTTTATAAAAGATTTCCGGGTAGTTTCCAGAATCACCAGAAACTATAGAGAAACGGGCTAGGAAAACAGACAGGAACAAGGAAAGTGAGGTAGCAGCCGAGACCACAACGGAAATGAAGCGACAGGCTGGACTCATGGCGTCACCACCACAGCAGCCAGGGCTCTCTGGAGCCTGCGCAGTTCGGCCCGCCGCCATTGCCCCAGACTGGATTCTCTACCAGCCCTGGCTATTGCTTCAAGGTTCAAAGAATGGTCCAAGAGAGGCCCTGCACCCAAGCCCTAGCTGCAAGGGCAGGTTGAGGAACATGCATCCGGGCTTTTCAGCTTCTACCATGGAAGGCAAGCTCGGCCACAGCACTGCCCCAATGTCGGAAGGGGTCCAGATCCAGGACAGCTAGCCACCTATCCAGACAGCAGATAAATAAACCCTCGTCCACAGCAAGTAAAGTATTTGAGCAACTTAAAGAAATACATGCATGTCTACCTAAATTAAACCCCTCTGACCAGGACTGAAAATGATCACTGTACAATATTCAAACAAATCTCAAGCATTTAATAAGAGTGTGGAAGTCCATTTAGCATGATACGTATAATTATCTAGGAGGATCCACATGAAAACATGTATCTGCTACCTTTGGGTGGCGGGAAATGAGTAATTTTGAAAAAAATGTATGCTTAGCTAGAGCTTTAAATTTTTCTGCCACTTATATGCACTTATATGTGTATTACATGTGTGATAATTTTTTACCAAAATAACAATTAAGTAGCTTTCTAATTCTACTGATAATTTTTATGATTCCAGAAAGTTAAACAACATATGATGCTTTCTTAAAGAAAAAAAAAAGCACATTAAGGTTGTTATGACATGTACACACACAAAAAAAACCTTTTACATGCTAGCTTTAGTTTCGTACTTGTTTTTATTATGTTCAGTCAGCCAGCATATAGTACATCATAAGTTTTTGTTGTAGTGTTCTTGTTTTATAAACTTAACACATTTTTCCACAAATAATTTCCTTAAAAAGTAAAATTTTTTTAATTTTTTTTTTTTGAAGATTTATTTATTTGAGAGAGAGAGCGCAAGAGAGTGAGTGTGGTAGCGGTGGGGGGGAGGGACAGAGGGAGAGAAAGAACTTTAAGCAGACTCGGTGCTGGGCTGATATCATGACCTGAGCCAAAATCAAGAGCCAGATGCTTAACCAACTATGCCACCAAGGCGCCCGCTTTTAAATTATTTTTTAAAGGAAGGGGCACAGCTCTGATTCAGAGGGGTGTTCGCTTGTCGAAACAGGCTCTTTCCTGCATTTTCCTCGTTACCATTTCATACATTTCCTTTCAGACCAAATTTATTGCCATCAATTGCAGTTGCCTACAGCTTTCCACTGCTCTTGTTCCTGGAGGGTTAATTTGTAGCACTTGGGTTTCTTGGCACTCTTTCCTTCTTTTCCTCAAATACCCAAGCCCTCTACCCCTTAATTTTGCTAGTTGATTCTGTGCCCAGTCACTATCTATAACTGGACATAATCCCAGATTCAGACAGCTGGTCTCTTTCTGAGATCTGTGATCCCATTTGGTTTTACCACATACGACCCTAGACCACAAACACATGAAGGGCAGGTGTATGAACTAAGAAGTTTAATAAGCATAAAGCATATGTGCAGAAATGTGGGCCCTATTTTGTAAAGTTTGCACACCACGCTTTAAGAAAGAAGGGATTTACAGTACAGGTAGGAGTACCTTGGGCATTTTTTTAGGCAAGGTTTCAGCTTCCCCTGCAAGCGGGTAGGCTCCTAGCAACCTGTGAGCAGACCTTGATGGGTCCTATTATTTCTTTCACCTGGAGCATCCTCCCTGAAACTCTCCACCAGCCTAAGGCCTACACATTGCTCAAAGAACAGTTCCAATGCTGCCTTTTTCCTGAGGGATGTACACAGGTGTAGCTAAAAATAAAAAGGGGGAATACAAACCTTAAAGACAAACATAAATAATAATCATAGGTACCATTGCTACAAGGTACCAGACTTACTCCTCATATCAACCTTACAAGCATGGATTGATTACACCTACCTACTAAGTTACAGATACTGTGACCACCAAGGTAAATATAGTCTCTGCCCTTAGAGAATTTTCAGTCTAATAGGATCAAATACAGATTTCCCCCGCTATCTGGAAAGCAAAGTATTCCTATAAAATCTTTCACTAAGCCAAAATGGTTGTAAAGCAAAGAAGCACTTACCATTAATTTATAAGGAAATTTTTTTAGTATTTCCAGACCCCAAAAAATAACTCTCTTAGGCTTTTCTGATACCTTCGAGCGCATCTTGCTACCAGGTGCACACAATACATCCAGATAAAGCACAGATGGTCACAGACACAGGTCAAAGCCAGGGCAGCTTGAGGCCGAGACACAGAGTGCAGTTCCTGGGGCAGGAGAGGGGCAGGGCAACTCTCGCTGCTCCTGATGTGCTGCCTCTAGGACAGCTCGGCTCCGTTGCAAAGTAACGCTGAATAACGCATTTCACCTTTTGTGGTAAAATCAAAAATCCTTTTGAGATTTCAGTTAGAACACAGGCACCAATGTAGGTCTTTCGTCAAAGTGAAATGGCATAATGGGAATTTTGAAACGCAGGAAATAGCTTATGTACAAAAATAGTTCAACATAAGGAGCTGAGTAGAGAGAGAAAGGGAAAGTTTGCCTGGAGAACCAGAGTTTATTACTGGCTGGATTTAGAGGAAGGCTTCTGTAAGGAGGCCCATTTTACAGATAAGGAAACTGAGGTTTACAGAAGTTCAAAGTCAAGATCACAAACTAGTATTTGGTGGATCCAGAAACCAGACAAGACAGGTCTCTCTGAGCCTAACTTCCCCCCCCCCTTTCCATCATGGGAAATGAACATTTTCATCTGTGCATTTCCAACACCAAGTGTATTCATTTCCTAGGGCTACTGTAACAAATTTCCACAAATTTGGTGGCCTATAACAATAGAAATGTATTCTCTCACAGTTCTGGAGACCAGATATCTGAAATTGAGATGTCAGCAGGGCTGGGCCCTTCTGGAGGCTGAGAGGAGGGTCTGTTCTATGTCTCTCTCCCGGCTTGTGGTAGATGCTAACAATCCTTGTGCTCCTGGGTTTGTAGATCCAGCTTTCCATTCTCTGCTTCCACCTTCTCCTGGCCGTCTCCTCCGTGTTTCTCCTTTGTGTCTATGTGTCTTAAATTCCCTCTCTCCTTTCTCTTAAAAAGAAACATTCATATCAGATAAAGGGTTACTATCCAAAATCTATAAAGAGTTTATCAAACTCAACACCCAAAGAACAAATAATCCAATCAAGAAATGGACAGAAGACGTGAAGAGACGTTTCTGCAAAGAAGACATCGAAATGGCCAACAGACACATGAAAAAGTGCTCAACATCACTCGGCATCAGGGAAATACAAACCAAAACCTCAATGAGATACCACCTCACACCAGTCAGAATGGCTAAAATTAACAAGTCAGGAAACAACAGATATTGGCGAGGATGCGGAGAAAGGGGAACCCTCCTACACTGTTGGTGGGAATGCAAGCTGGTTCAGCCACTCTGGAAAACTGTATGGAGGTTCCTCAGAAAGTTGAAAATAGAGCTACTCTACGACCCAGCAATTGCACTACTGGGTATTTACCCCAAAGATACAAATGTAGTGATCCGAAGGGGCACATGCACCCCAATGTTTATAGCAGCAATATCCACAATAGCCAAACTGTGGAAAGAGCCTAGATGTCTATCAATAGATTAATGGATAAAGAACATGTGGTGTATGTGTGTGTGTGTGTGTGTATATATATATATATATATATATATATATATTCAATGGAATATTATGCAGCCATCAAAAAATGAAATCTTGCCATTTGCAATGACGTGGATGGAACTAGAGGGCATCATGCTAAGTGAAATAAGTCAATCAGAGAAAGACAAGTATCATATCATCTCACTGATATGTGGAATTTGAGAAACAAGGCAGAGGATCACAGGGCAAGGGAGGGAAAAATGAAACAAGATGAAACCAGAGAGGGAGACAAACCATAAGAAACTCTTAATCTCAGGAAAGAAACTGAGGGTTGCTGGAGTGGAGGGGGGTGGGAGGGATGGGGTGGCTGGGTGAGGGACACTGGGGAGGTTATGTGCTATGGTGAGTGCTGTGAATTGTATAAGACTGATGAATCACAGACCTGTACCCCTGAAACAAATAATATATGTTAATAAAAAAATTTTTAAAAAATAAACAGTCATTGATTTAGGGTCTACTCTAAATTCAGGAGTATCTCAAGAACCTTCACATAATTACATCTGCAAAGACTCTATTTCCAAATAAGGTCACATTCACAGGTGCCTGGGGTTAGGACTTGGACTTAACCTTTGGGTGGACACTATTCAACCCAGTACACAAGGCAGATTGTTTTTCAAGCCTGTTCCAACTTTTACCTCTTGGCTAAAGGCCTCAAATTCACCCAGGGATTTGTGGAGAACTCCTGAGCATGAGCACAGCTTTGGGCACGCAGGCCTTCTTCCAGAGCAACAGGGACAAGGGGGAGCTTACCAAGTTGTGCTATGGCTATTTCATTCCCTTCACCTCCCTGTTACATTTCTTGCCAGTCTCTTGGTTCCTTGCTTATCCCACCTAGGAGCACCACTTAAGCTAGCTGCATCATGAGCCTTCCTTGTTTATTTCTTGACTATTTCTGACAATAACTGAGAGCATGGGGTTTTGCACTCCCCTCTCCAAATCAAATCAGGCCCCTCCGGCAGCTAAGCTCCCCTTGTTCATGGCTCACCACCCTGGCCAAATTATCACGTGATAGAACTACAGGCGATAGAAGAGGAGCATCCCAGACTCCATCGCTTATACTGGAGGCTCAGCAGTTCTCATTAAATAAACACTTATCAATTTGTTGTATGCCATTAGTCAAGTTCCGGGTTTCTAACAAGGTTGTTTTTGGTAGTATTATCCAGGTTTACCACTGTTTCGGGGGAAGAGGATTTGCTATGCCTGTCCCTGTACCATTGCAAAAGCCTCACTCCCCAGTCTCTAATATTCACTTTAAAAGGAGCCATTGCAGGGGGTGCCTGGGTGGCTCAGTTGGTTAAGCGACTGCCTTCGGCTCAGGTCATGATCCCAGGGTCCTGGGATCGAGTCCCACATCGGGCTCCCGGCTCGGCGGAGAGCCTGCTTCTCCCTCTGACCCTATCCCCTCTCATGCTGTTTCTCTCTCTCTCTCTCTCTCAAATAAATAAATAAATAAATAAAATCTTTAAAAAAAAAAAAGGAGCCATTGCCACATTGCAATTGTACTCTCATTAGTGGAAGGAAAGAGAAGTCTCCAGAAATGCGCACTCTGCACAGTTAGGATGGGACTGGATGGAGCAGGAATTGACAACAATTTCATTTCTCTTTTCCTTCAAGCATGTTTATTGTCTACACATCTCAATATCTCAATAGTAAAAGAAAAGGGTAGAATCGCCTAACCCTATATTTTACAGAATAATAGGAAGAGTTCAGAATCTACATAGAATAATCCATTCATAAAGATGCAAATTGCTACAGCAATTGCAGATCACTCTGTATGCACAGAGAAAAATATTTGCCTGTTATTATTATCCATGGACCATATTGATTCACTTTAAATATTTATGAAGTTTTGTGGGTTTTTTTTACTTTATAAATCTATAAACCTGTTATTACGAAGTTTCCGTAGCTCTTCTTTCTCTGACTAGGAAGCCAAGTCATTGAAAACCACTCCTATTTATAATACAGTCCAGCTCCAAGGTGATAAATGTAATTAGTTATTATTGACTTCAGGGCTATTAAGGTACAAAGGAAGTCTATTTTCTCATCTATTCTTTTACCTGCACATATCCATAAACACAACCACAAGATATTCCTTCTTCAGATGCTACAAGTTGGTAGCCTCTGGATGAAGAATAGGTCTTATTATAACTTTTTAAATATGGAGCTAACAATTAAAAATGTACATATTTCATATAAAAATATGAGTACCTGCCTTTCCTTTTTTTTTTTTTTTTTTGAGAAAAGATCTGGTGATATCAGACCTAAAATGTCCACCCTTTCTATTATTTTTTTAAAGATTTTATTTATTTATTTGCTAGAGAGAGAGAGCACATACATGCACAAGCAGGGGGAGTCAGGGAGAGGGAGAAGCAGACTCCCCGCTGAGCAGGGAGCCCAATGCGGGGCTCGATCCCAGGACCCTGGGATCATGACCTGAGCTGAAGGCGGACGCTTAACCAACTGAGCCACCCAGGCATCCCTGTCTGCCCTTTTTAAACAAGGCAAGCAACCTTCCATATGGAATCCCCACCTGTCCCGGTAGTCTCCCTAACACTAAGAACCAACATCAGCTACCACTAATCATTTCACTTGCATTATTTTCCTTTCTATGGCAGAGAAATATTTCCTCTAAAAATATCTATTTTAAATGGGAAGAAAAAATAGAAACTAAGAGGGGATGTTTGATTATCCTTTGCCCAGTCCTGCTTACTTAATAATGCTCCCTGTCTGGCCCTGTCTAGACATTTGAGTTTGTGATCACCACTTTTTATTCCTAGATGAGAACCAAATAATCTCTTGAAATAAAAATAATTCAAGATTGTGGGGTTCTTGCTTGTCAGGATGGCCTATGCCAGAAGGGAATCAAAAAGCTGTCCAAAGGGCGCCTGGGTGGCTCAGTTGGTTAAGCAACTGCCTTCGGCTCGGGTCGTGATCCTGGAGTCCCTGGATCGAGTCCCGCATCGGGCTCCCTGCTCGGCAGGGTGTCTGCTTCTCCTCTGACCCTCCCCCCTCTCATGTGCTCTCTCTCATTCTCTCTCTCTCAAATAAATAAATAAAATCTTTAAAAAAAAAAAAAAAAGAAGCTGTCCAAAGGTAAATTGATTATATAGTCTAATAGTCACATGCCCAGATTCTAGAGCAAGATACTTAAGCTCAAATCCTGACTTTGCCATTATGTATTTTGTGGTCTTGGGCAAATTATTTAAGTCTCTGAGATTCAGCTGTCCTCTTGCTAAAATGAGGATAATAATAGCATCTACCTTATAGGGTCATTTGAGGGTAAAATTAAGTGCTCAGAATGGTGCCTGGTAAGTAGTAAACATTATATACATTATAGACCAAACTAAAATGGAGTCCTTTATGTCAAGGACAAAACAAAGATGCTCAACGCAGGTGCATAAAAGAAACCTATTCCTTATAAAGCAGGTAGTAGGGCTCAGGTCCCGAAATGTCTAAATATCTACATCAACTCTCCAAATTCCTCACTTTGCCTACATAGTCCTAATTTAAAAATAAACAAATAACTTGTTAAAAACAGTAACAATTATTTATTGTATTTATTTACTTGACAGAGAGAGAGAGCACAGGCAGGGGGAGCGGCAGGCAGAGGGAGAGGGAGAAGCGGGTTCTCTGCTGGGCAAGGAGCTTGGACCCTGGGATCATGACCTGAGCTGAAAGCAGATGCTTAACCAACTTAACCAACTGAGTCACCCAGGCGCCCCTAAAAACAATAACAATTATGAAGTTCCCCCATGGCACTATGAATATTGATGCCCCATCTAACTAGAAGTCCCTTGAGCTCACGTTTCTACCTCTGACTTTTTCCCTTCCAAAAGGAAGTGCTTACAACAAACTTCCTTCTCATTGCCCCAAAACCTCTACTTGGATGGTCAGGGGCTTATGGATGGCAGGGTGGGGGTGTGATATGGGGCAAGGAAAGGAAAGAAAAGAAATCATGGACCTAATATAAAGGAAAACACCGATTGTAATTTTATAAAGAAGAGAACCTAAGCAACTATTATATTGTCTCATATGCATTCCATAAATGCTCTAAGGGGAAATACATGGACATGAATATCATTGAAAAAAGTATAATGAGTCTTAATGATCTCTCCTGGAAGCAACCTATATGCTGAAACATTGCCCAGCAGGACAGGGAGATCCTTATACTTCAGTCCTAACCCACACATGAAGAACCCTTCCTAGGCCATTCTGGTTCCCAAAGGCTCTACTTTCAACTCCAGGGCAATTTATAAGATCTACTGGAGACTCCCAGAGCAAAGCAAGATATTATATTGACTGATCTGACCAATCAAGTCAAAATAGCCACATCAAAATGTAAAAGTATTTTTTTTAATTATCTACTCACGTAACCTACAAATATTCCTCATCTTTACCCTAGTCCTGGGACTCAGGGATTAAGGGTAAGCTTCAGGAATGAGACATCTCATATAACAATGATTTTTTTTTCTCCTGAAAGTTCAATGGTTCTTAGAAAATTACCAACTTGGATGTTCTAGATGCTTCCATGGAAATAGAGAGGGTGCTACAACAGGCAGTTGTGAGTTTCAAATGTGGCCACTAAAGAAGACATTAATAAAACAATGAACATTAAGTTCCTGCCATATAACAAGTATTATAAAAAGCCCAGGGGTCAAATCAAGAACCAACTTTTCCTACCCTACTCTGTCCAACAAACCCTCCCTGCTTCCAAACTCACCTTGCCCACATTAAATTCACCTTTTCATAAAACTAAATTAAGCCCTGCTGGATTAAATAATTTAGGACAACTGGAAAAGAAACAAAATATATTTTTCTGCTCTTATTCACTTAGAAAATAAAATATACCCACAAAGCTATAAAACACACACACAGAAACCAACACATATGCATGAGCAGTGCAAAAAAGGGTCCCATGTGTTTCTGGACCAATGCAAGCTTTGGACCAAGCAAGACCCAGGGAAATAAAGGGGAGAGCAAAAGGTCAGAGACTGGAATCTAATCCTGAACGCTGACACCCTGCCTGGGTAACCCTGCACAGAACACTGCTCCTCTCTTAGACCAGTAAGTGAAGTGGCTAGATTAGATTAAAAAATAGTTTGTTTCGGCTCTGATAAGAACTTAATACCAAGAATACCAAAGACTTTCAAAAGGCTTGTTGCTATATTCCACAATGGTTGTTTAAAATTATTAAGCAAATCCTGAGATTTTTCAGTTCAGTGGTGTTTATTATAACAGACTTCATCCAGGGTATCCCAAACTGAACCTTTAAATATATGCAGTATATAGAGTAAAGAACCAACTAGTACAAGGTAGAATTAAACATGGAAACTTCTAGGGGTTTAACCTGAGAAAGAGGGAAGATGGTATGTTTACAACTACAAACCTCCTCTAGAAAAACACACAAACACACATTTTGCATACAATTTTAGAAGATTCACAAACCCTTAGAAAGATTAAATTTTGAGAAAAACTAGAATTTGAAGACGGGAAGTAAGGGGGTGGGGGATTACATAATGGGAGCTTCCTAGCCAGTGAGGGGAGAAGGGTATCCATGTGGTATTTTGCTTAAATTCTAAAGGCATCATATTTGACAGCCACTTTATGATATAATAAACCTTAATACAGCTAGTCTCCAGCTAAAATTCAGATCTCTTGAAACTAGAAGACAAATCCAGCGTTTTAGCCATAATTAAGCTTTTGAAAACATTAACAGAATATTTTCATTCATTCATTCTGAAAAGGAAACGCTACTCGTTTTCAAAGACCAGCTTCCTTTCCATTCTTAAAACACACACACACACACACACACACACACACGCCTGAAATAAGGCATGATGAGATGCCCTCTTCTGTTTCTAAACAGTTAATGCAAGGGTGTTTTGAATCCCAGCAATTTGGAGGATTTCATATTAAACTGTGAACACAGCAGGATTTTAAAATCCGAAAGCACTTCTATTGACCTCCACCAACCGGCATATTTCCTTATGCAGCAGAAGTTCCTCTTTGCCAATTAAAAAGTCCTCATTCCTCTCTCTGTGTAATAGCACACCCTGTTCCTGGCTGAAAAGAAAATGAAATTAACCTTGGGGGGGGGGGGGCTGTGCGCCTGATTTCCCTGGGCGAGTGAATGAGCTCACCAAATGTATAAATAATGTGCCCAAGTCTCCTTGCTGCTCAGGCTTTTTTTTTTTTTATTCATTGCCCAGAAGCCTGGAGCACAATTCCAAACTGCTAATATGTTAATACTTTCACCAGGGCTTGATTCCAGTTGCTGAAAAACCAATAAGATAACAGTCAACCCAGAAGGATGGCCCAAACTTTCTGTTCTTTGTTGGCAGGCTTTGGGTGTGCAGCTTGCAAAGTTTCACAAATTGTGCAAAGAAACAAACGTAAAAGGACAGTTTGGAGATCTAAATTGGGGTGCTGGAGCTCAGTTGTTTTAGTGGAACTGCCGCTGGGCTGCAGCCAGTTGCATCTGGGCAGGAAGGAAATGCAAATTAAAAGGAAAAATTAGGCCATTTTAGAGCAAAGCGATTTTTCAGCAAAAGCTCAGTGCTGACACTAACGAATAAAGAAGGTATTATTTAGTGTTAAATTGGATTGATTGATTCTTTCCTCGGTCATTCTAAACTGCTTCTTTGCCTCTTCCCTGGAGTCACTGAGGTGTTTTGATAAGGGCTCATTATTTCTGCAGACTACCAATTCTCATCTTTGTTACTTCATACAACCTCTTTTTTTAAAGCTGTATTTATTTTAGAGATGGGCAGGGGAAAGGGAGAGGGAGAGAGAGAGAATCCCAAGCAGACTCTGCGCTGAGTGCAGAGCCCAATGTGGGGCTCGATCTCACAACCTGAGATCATGACCTGAGCCAAAAGCAAGAATCGAAGCTTACCAGACTGAGCCACCCAGGCACCCCCATACAAACTCTTTTCATCTCATTTGACTACAGAAAGTGATTTTGTCCTCATGTAAGACCTGTACACTTAACTGAAGTCAAAGCTAATTGCTTTTTTTGTCTTTTCATTATCTTCAAAACTAAACAAACAACTCTGATCTAGAAGATTAAACTTTGGAATCAGAGCAGAATTTTAGACACCTCTCTAGTACTTACCAGTCCCGAGAACTTGAGATCCCTCCACTGTAAGAGTCAGAAATACCTGTTTCGGTTAGATCATCAGGTGGCTGTTAGGATAAAATGAGATACATATGGAAATGCACTTTGATACTATTCTTCACACTTATTATTTATTGACTCATTTAATCCTCACGACTTTATAAAGATAGTTTTATCCCTATTTTACAGATAAGAAAACCGAGGCAGAGAGATTAAGTCACTTGCCAGGTCTCCCAGCTACTACGTGGAACCTCTGAGATTCAGACCCAGTTAGTGTGGGTCCAAAGCTCACACCACCACCTTTACACACACTGCCTTCCAGTATGGATGGCTAGTATTGTTATGCATTCATTTATTCATCACCTCCATATTGACCATCTACCATATGCCTCACACTCTCTGGTTACAACTGGAAAATGACCAAATCAATGAGATTTTTACTGCTTTTCATTTCACCCTCTTTATTCTTTACCCTCCAGGAAATAAAGAAAACAGGGGATAGGAAGAAGAAAGAAGACTCAAAACCCATCGTTGAGACCCTTTTGAAAAATAATCATGCAGAATCTTAAGATGTTGTTGTTCAGTTGGGAAGACCTCTCTGTGGCATAGACTCACCTACCATTGATAGGAAGAGTTGGGGGTGAGCAAGGCAATGATGCATAGCCCAGTGTCCCCTCCACAGGCAGGTGTGGAGGGGGAAGCCTGCAAAAGCACAAAGTAAGTCTGGACCAGGGTGTTCAGCACACTGAACAGCAGAATCACATCATGGCAAACCTCAAAGCCCTAGCCACCCGAGCCTCAGCGTTCTTCACTAGGTCACCACAGGGTCCAGGGGGACAACGTCCGTGAACATGCTTGCTGGACTGTGAAGGGCTCTACAATGTTAGAGGTAAAGACCAGATGACTAACAGCAAGTGACCTCCAGCTTCAACAAAGACTCCAGAATTGGCAGCTCTATACAGGAGACATAGATATGATATTTAATTTTTTAAATGGGGGGATAGGGGGTGAAAATCTCAGAATTTGTTTATAATTATTTAGAAAAAAGTAACCATTTCAAAAAAGGTAAATAACACTTTTAACACTAATAAGGCTTTCTCTTCCAAAGCAGTCTTCTCCAAGAACTTCAAATAAGTTTAACCTCATTAGTTAATCACCTTCTCCCATAGTAAGTGGTCATTGTGATTAGTTACCTACTTTTAAGAAAGGGAAAATTTAAACAAAACAAGAATAAATGGAACCGAAATATAATACAAATTTATATTTTATTTTCATGCCCAGTTCTCACACAGAACCCCAAAAACCCTAGTAATTTCCTGAGTGATAGGGGTGAGAGAAGTGTCTTATTATTCAAAATAAGCCCCTTCCAACCCTACCTGAGTTTGTGCTAAAGTGCTGGCTGCTGGATAGCTTTGGATGAGAGTTAGTTGCCAGGGGAGACAATCATGTGATTAGAAGGTTGGAATTTTCAGTACCCATTCCTGACCTTTAAGGAGGGGAGAAGGGCTGGAAATTCAGTTAATCATCAACGGCCGATGATTTAATCATTTGTGCCTACATAATGAAACCTTCATAAAAAACCTAGATAGTAGGATTCCAAGAACTTCCAGGGTGGTGAATGTATTCATGTGCCAGGAAAGTGGCACACCCCAAACTCCACTGGGACAGAAGCTCCTGCACTCAGGACTTGTCTGGATCTCACCTTATGTACCTCTTCATCAAGCTGTATATTTGTATCCTTTATAATAAACTGGTCATGGTAAATAAAGTGTTTTCCTGAGTCCTGCGAGCCCTTACAACGAATTACTAAACCTGGGGAGGGGGTCATGGGAACCCCCGATTTGTAGTCAAGTCAGATCAAAGTGTGGGTTACCTGGGGACCCACTACTTGCAATTGGCATGTTAAGTTGGGGGCAGGCTTATGGGACTATAAGTTCTCTTAACTCTGGGTAGTTAGTACCAGAGTTGAATTAAAGTATAGGACATCCAGTTGGTGTTGACAGAGAACTGGAGAATTGCTTGGTGTCGAAAACCCACACATGTGGTGTCAGAACTGTTGACAATAGAAGGGATATTTAGGCATTTCTACACAAAGCCAGGGAAAAGAGTCCTCTATCAGGAAGCATGCACGTTCTCTTTACTTGGAAGTACCAATTCCTTTTTGAAATGCTGGCTACATAGGGACTCGGCCTTCTCCTATAATTTGCCCTTGTGATAAATAGTAATAGTATTATTACAGCCATTGCAGTACATTGGGCTCCACAGAGACAGCACTGGGGCAAGTGAGAGCCAGATGGGTACTGGGCGACTCTGTGCCTCGCTGAGGAAAATAATTAAACATGGGCAAAGGAGATCCTAAGAAGCCGAGAGGCAAAATGTCATCATATGCATTCTTTGTGCAAACTTGCCGAGAGGAGCACAAGAAGAAGCACCCAGATGCTTCAGTCAACTTCTCAGAGTTTTCTAAGAAGTGCTCAGAGAGGTGGAAGACCACGTCTGCTAAAGAGAAAGGAAAATTTGAAGACATGGCAAAGGCGGACAAGGCCCGTTATGAAAGAGAAATGAAAACTTATATCCCCCTAAAGGGGAAACACAAAAGAAGTTCAAGGATCCCAATGCACCCAAGAGGCCTCCTTTGGCCTTTTTCTTGTTTTGTTCTGAGTATCGCCCAAAAATCAAAGGAGAACATCCCGGCCTATCCATTAGTGATGTTGCAAAGGAACTGGGAGAGATGTGGAATAACACTGCTGCAGATGACAAGCAGCCTTATGAAAAGAAGGCTGCTAAGCTGAAGGAAAAATATGAAAAGGATATTGCTGCATATCAAGCGAAAGGAAAGCCTGATGCAGCAAAAAAGGGAGTTGTCAAGGCTGAAAAGAGCAAGAAAAAGAAGGAAGATGAGAAAGATGAAGAGGAGGAGGAGGAAGATGAAGAAGATGAAGATGAAGAAGATGATGATGATAAGAGGAATACTGAACATCTGAGTCCTGGATGATACTAATAAACTAATAATTGCAGAGGTTTTTAAAATAAATAAATAAATAAATAAATAAAAATAGTGATAGTATTAACATGGAAAGTGTAACATCCCTCTCTCATCATACCCTTCTCCCCATCTTCTAGGACACCTAGCAAGATGAGGATCATGGGGCCTATTGCTGTCAATCAGTTCTCATCACGCACCACATCACACATACACACGCGCGCGCGCACACACACAAATGCACACATGCAGTGTATGAGAGCATACACACAGTTCTGACCCTGAACTTGCTGATAGTAAGCTTCATGGACATAGATGGAATGGATATGAGATTCCCTAAATTCACAGTAGCCACTCAAGGCCCAAGAGTAATCCCAGGCCCCTGAGTTCAGACATTTACTCAAAGCAACAAATCCAAAATCATCTCAGAAAAGTGAAAGAGTAGACAGAAATAACTCCAGATATTTTTTCAAAAGTAAAGTTGAGGGGTAAAAGGGGCTGTAATTACAAAATGGATAAGAAACAGGAGGCTTCATTGTCAGTGACATTTTCTTACCAAGCAGGGCTGCCATTTAAGAAGCAGAAAGATAATGGAAGGCATCAATAACACACTGGTGCCTAGAAACTTTTCTTTAGATAGACCTATGGGGTCTAGAAAGAGGCACAACATATCAAGAGGGATAAGTCTCATCTAAAAAAGTACCTCAAAACAGAAAGTAGTTAACACATAGGTTTTCCAAGGCTTAACAAGGGAAGAAGTAAATGCTGTAGATTTAGGGGACATATATCCTGAGGGCAGAAGAACCAATTAAGTGACAAGGAATCACAGATTCTTGGACAATGTTTTAGAGATGTAGACACTCATTCTACTCAACATGGCTCCGTACCCTTTGACTGAAAATTTCCAGTGTCCAGAAGGTTACTAGCAAGGCAGTCTTACATTTTTAAATGCTAATTTAAAATATTTGTTTTCTTTTTACATTGGGCTGAAATCTGCCACCGTATAACTCACATCTACGGAAGCTAGGACTTCTGCAATAATGAGAATAAGTGTCCGTGACAGGTCTTGAAAAATAAAAATAGTTATCAGTCCCTCTACAAGCCTGCTTTTCTCCAAACCAGTTACAGTTCTCTTTGAAACTCAGATGGTATGGTTTCTAGATGTCTCAAAAACCCTAGAGGCTATGTTTTGACATCAAATTTCAGTGTGCTTAAGAATACCCGAAATGCTTGTTAAAGATGAAGACTGCCAGTCTCCCAATCCCCCACCATGTTCTGATGCAGTTGGGATATCTGGAACGGGCCCTCAACCAGAATATGTAGGTCTCCCTTCCTGATGCAGGTAGCCTAAGGCCATACTTGAGAAAGTGCACTACTAGTGCATATCCTTGCCACATTAAAGAAAGATACCACAAACTGGACATGGTATTCCAAACTCCCTCCTACTAATTCAGGGTCCAATGAGACCATTACCTTCTCCGATCTCAACACGCATGTCTCTTGCCAAAGCCTCACCTCTTTTGTATAAAATATTTTGTCAATTCTGTCCTTAGAGAATATAACTGCAAGGCACATTAACTTTGATATCTAACTGAGTATGCTTTATGTATGACCCAAATCAGAATGATGAAAGTTGTATTAAGATGTATATTATGATAGACGCAGACATATTTCAAAAGCAAACTTTCAAGTCCTGACTCTGGTCCTGCCTGACAGGGAAAATTCCTGACAGCCTAGGAATATTTTTATATGCTGATCTATTTCTAGTAGAAATTTTTCTTTACTATTATTTTAGTTTCAGAAAGCTATTTACTATTTTAAAAGTTAATCATTTTATATGGCTGTTCTTACTTTTGATCAGAGTCCACCCTGTCAAAATTCTTCATAACCCCCCAATGTCACAAGTTCTGTTGAAAATTACAAGATCCTCTTCTGGGAAAAACAAAGGACAGAACAGACTATTTTTGGCTGGGGTCAAATGGCAAGAGATACGGTGTCCTACCCAGCAGAATAGTGAAGTGGAAAGTAGAAACTCTGGGTTCAAGTATGAGTCAGGAACAAGGTATGATGCACTGTCCGAGCCAGATATCTGATATGCCCAACAGGAGTGAGGCCTCCCCATGAGCAAGGACAAGTGTCCATATCAGATTCAGGTGTGTTGACTAGAATAGAGACTTTTCCTGTCTCTGATCTAAGCAGAGAAACTTTGGAAGAAACTTGTTCAAGAGCAAGGCTGGTTCAGACACTCCAAAAGAATAATGTTTATGGAAATAAGACAGAAGATACTGATTATCAACATTCATAAAATAGTTCAGAGAGGTCCCATGTACACATCAAGCTGTTTCCTCCAAAGGTTAGAATTTATACAACAATAATATAATATCAAAATGAAGAAATTAACATTGGTACAAGTCACAGATCTTATACAGATTTCACCTGGGTTTTTTTTTTCCTTTTAAAAATACCTGAATTTTTAGGGGTTGCCTGGGTGGCTCATTCAGTTAAGCATCTATCTTCAGCTCAGGTCATGATCCTGAGGTCACGGGATGGTGCCCCAAGTTGGGCTCCCTGCTCAGTGGGGATCCTGCTTCTACCTCTCCCTCTGCCCTGCCCCCCCCCCCCCCCCCCCCTGTTCTCTCAAAAAATTAAATATAATTTTTAAATAAATAAATAAATCTGGATTTTTTTTAAGTTTTTATTCAAATTCCAATTAGTTAACATACAGTGTACTCTTAGTTTCAGGTATACAATATAGTGATTCAACACTTCCATACATTACCCAGTACTCATAACAAGTGCATGATTTCATTTGTTTTATATGCACTCATTTGTATGTGTTTGTGTGTGTGTGTAGTTTTATGTAATTTTATCATATATATAGATTCATGTAATACTATATCGTGATACATTATCATGATACATTATGATACATAAGATCATATCATGATAATATTATCAAGCTTTAAATTTCCTAAATATGGTGATTTATTCTTTATACTTCCATATTTTTGGTAAAGTTATTGAATTAGCATTGTAGTGATGTTCAACCTCACTATTAATCAAAGAAATCCTATTTAAAATCCTCTTTTTTCCCTTTAAATCAGCGAAGTTTTTAACTGATAGTATTTAACTTCAGAGTATAGTAAGTCAGGCATTCTCTCTTAGAAGAATGCTGCTCTTAGAAGTCAAATCAGTACAAGTGTTCTGGGAACAAATGTGATCAAGGACCTTTTAATGTTTCATACCCTCTCTTCTAGCAACTCCCCTTCCAGAAATATATACTAAGAAAATAATTAGAAAATCAGGCACTTATTATGAAAAAAGCACGTTTACTTAGTGTTATCTAAATGAGTGAAAAATTGAAAATAGCCTAAATATTTTTAAAAATAAGAGATTAGTTTAATAAATTGAGATCCAACAAAGCAATGCTATATTATACAACAATTAAAAGTGACCTTTTTCAGGCATTATACCCTAAAGAGGATCCCTATAATAAAATGTTAAGTATAAATAGCAACTATAGTTCATAGCTCACTTTTTTTTGTGGAGATATATTTACAAAGCTCTGAACTTCTGCTCCTGGGAAGATGGAGTAGGTGTATTTTTCCCTATTCTTCCTGCTCAGTACAACAAAAAGCTCTGAACATTTTATGAAAAACAAACATAAGAATAATCAGAAAGGTGGAGAAAAGAAAGCAGAATGGCAAGGGATCCCAAGACCCAGGGAATAATATGGTCATGAGTTCTCTGGATTTTCTGTTTACCTCATATATCTCAGACTTGCAGCTAAGGAAGTCAGGTGCCAAGTAAACACCAACAAATGCAGATTTTTTTAAAAGCCTGATGTCTTGCTAAAAGACTAGGAAAGGGGGAGCCAAGCAAGATAGAAAACTTTTAGACAATAACTGCTCTACTCCATCCTACACCAGAGAAAAACACTGTAGTCCCCACCCTACCTATGCCAACAAAGGCTGAGTAGGAAGCCCAGACTTCTAGCCTCACCAAGGTGCAATATCCCTGCCAGAATTGTGTCCAAAAAGGTCAAATAGAGCCTTGAATTTCATCCCCTCAGCCAGTAATGAACCTCCCCTCCAACAGTGTCAGGAGAAATCCCATGGGAGCCTGGACTTTCCCCACCCTCCCCACTGGTGTGGTGTCAGAGGTGGCCTACAGATGAGGTAGGATCTTCACCACTGCCCTGGAGAATGAAAATGACAAAGGAAAGAATCAGTGAAATAGAAAATATAGCAGTAGAAATTATCAAATCTGAACAACCAAAAATAAACAGATTTTTTAAGAAATGAACATAGCCTCAGGGACATGTGGGACTATAAAAAGAACTCAAACATTTGTATCATCAGAATTGTAAAAAGAGGAGAAAGAAGATGGGGCTGAAAAAGGCCTAACGGTGGTAATGGCTGATAACTTCCCAAATTTGGCAAAAGACATAAATCTACTGATTCAAGAAGCATTAAAATCCTAAAGAGGAAAATCCAAAGAAATCCACACCAAGACACCTCATGTCAAATTTCTGGGGAAAAAAAAAAAAAAAACTTTTGAAAATAGTAAGAGAAAAAAATGCATGTTATCTATTGCAGTGGACAATTTGGATGATAGTGTATTTTTCATCAGAAACCTTAGAGACCAGAGGAAATGACATAACATTTTGCAAATGCTGAAAGAAAGAAATGTCAACCCAAAATCCTATACCCAGCAAAAATAACCTGTAGGAAGGAAAAGAAAATCAGGTCATTCCCAGGTGGAAGAAAACTAAGAGAATGGGTCACCAGCAAACCTACCTTAAATAAACAGCTACAGGAAGTTCTTGAAACAAAAAGGAAATGATAAAAATCAGACTCCTTCTGCTCTTCCATTTTCTAAATTATGTTTGAGGGTTGAAGCAAAAATTATAACACTATTTGTTGTGGTTCTAAATGTATAGGAGGAAACCATCAAGACAATTATAAATGGTGGAGGGTAAAAGAACATAACAGTGGGTAAAGTTTCTATACTTCACTTGAACTAGTAAAAAGACAACACCAGTAAACTGTGGTAACTAAGGTGTATATAATGTAATAGCTAAAGCAAACACCAGAAGGTTATGTAAAGAAGATAGTACCAAAACACTATAGATAAATCAAATTTAAATCTAAACAACATTCAAGCAACACACAGGAAGGTAGGAAAAGGAAAACAGAGAAAGAAAAAGCAGAGAAAATAACAGAAAACAAAATAAAATGGAAGATTTAAGCCCTACCATACCAATAATTACATTTAATGGAGCTGGTCTAAATACAACAATTAAAAGACAAAGATTGACAGAGTGGATTAAAAATCATGACTTAACTATATGTTGTCAACAAAAAACTCACTTTAACTATAGCAATATAAGCATGTTGAAAGTAAAAGGATGGAAAAAAATTTTACCATGAAAATACTCATCAAAAAAAAAGCAGTAGTAGCTATATGAATATCAGATAAAGAAGACTTTGGAACAAAGAAACATACTGGAGACAAAGAGAGGCATTACATAATGATAAAGGGATCAATCCACCAAGAAGATATAGCTGTCCTAAATATAGATACACCAAACAATAAAGCTGCAAAAACTGATCAAACTAAAAAGAGAAATAGACAAATCCACAATCACAGATGGAGATCTCAACTTTCCTCTTTCCACAATTACCAGAACAACTGGAGAGAAAATCAGCAAGGATTTGGAACTCAAAAACAGATCAATCAACACGATCTAAATCAACATTTATAAAATATTCCACTCAATAACATAATACACATTCTTTTCATGTTACCACAGAACATATACCAAGATAGACCATATTCCAGGCCGTAAAACAAAACTCAGCAAATTTTTATGTTTTTTTATTATGTTATGTTAATCACCATACATTACATCATTAGTTTTTGATGTAGTGTTCCATGATTCATTGTTTGTGCATAACACCCAGTGCTCCGTGCAGTACATGCCCTCTTTAATACCCATCACCAGGCTAACCCATTCCCCCAACCCCCTCCCTTCTAGAACCCTCAGTTTGTTTCTCAGACTCCATAGTCTCTCATGGTTCATCTCCCCCTCCGATTTCCCCCCCTTCATTTTTCCCTTCCTGCTATCTTCTTTTTTTTTTTTTTTAACATATAATGTATTATTTGTTTCAGAGGTACAGGTCTGTGATTCAACAGTCTTACACAATTCACAGTGCTCACCATAGCACATTCCCTCCCCAATGTCTATCATCCAGCCACCCCATCCCTCCCACCCCCCACCACTCCAGCAATCCTCAGTTTGTTTCCTGAGATTAAGAATTCCTCATATCAGTGAGGTCATATGATACATGTCTTTCTCTGATTGACTTATTTCGCTCAGCGTAATACCCTCCAGTTCCATCCACATCATTGCAAATGGCAAGATCTCATTCCTTTTGATGGCTGCATAATATTCCACTGTATATATACACCACATCTTCTTTAGCCATTCATCTGTCGATGGACATCTTGGCTCTTCCACAGTTTGGCTATTGTGTCATTGCTGCTATAAACATCGGGGTGCACGTACCCCTTCAGATCCCTACATTTGTATCTTTGGGGCAAATACCCAGTAGTGCAATTGCTGGGTTGTATGGTAGCTCTATTTTCAGCTTTTTGAGGAACCTCCATACTATTTTCCACAGTGGTTGCACCAGCTTGCATTCCCACCAACAGTGTAGGAGGGTTCCCCTTTCTCCACATCCCTGCCCACATCTGTCATTTCCTAACTTCTTAATTTTAGCCATTCTGACTGGTGTGAGGTGGTATCTCATTGAGGTTTTGATTTGGATTTCCCTGATGCTGAGTGATGTTGAGCACTTTTTCATGTGTCTGTTGCCCATTTGGATATCTTCTTTGGAAAAATGTCTCTTCATGTCTTCTGTCCATTTCTTGATTGGATCATTTGTTCTTTGGGTGTTGAGTTTAAGAAGTTCTTTATAGATTTTGGATACTAGCCCTTTATCTGATATGTCATTTGCAAATATCTTCTCCCATTCTGTTCGTTGTCTTTTGGTTTTGTTGACTGTTTCTTTTGCTGTGCAAAAGCTTTTTATCTTGATGAAGTCCCAATAGTTCATTTTTGCCCTTGCTTCCCTTGCCTCTGGTGATGTTTCTAGGAAGAAGTTGCTACGGCTGAGGTCGAAGAAGTTGCTGCCTGTGTTCTCCTTTAGGATTTTGATGGACTCCTGTCTCACATTGAGGTCTTTCATCCATTTTGAGGCTATTTTTGTGTGTGGTGTAAAGAAATGGTCCAGTTTCATTCTTCTGCATGTGGCCGTCCAATTTTCCCAACTCCATTTGTTAAAGAGACTGTCTTTTTTCCATTGGACATTCTTTCCTGCTTTGTCGAAGATTAGTTGACCATAGAGTTGAGGGTCCATTTCTGGGCTCTCTATTCTGTGCCATTGATCTATGTGTCTGTTTTTGTGCCAGTACCATACTGTCTTGATGATAACAGCTTTGTAATAGAGCTTGAAGTCCCGAATTGTAATGCCACCAGCTTGGCTTTTCTTTTTCAACATTCCTCTGGCTTTTCGGGGTCTTTTCCGGTTCCATAGAAATTTTAGGATTATTTGTTCCATTTCTTTGAAAAAAGTTGATGGTACTTTGGTAGGGATTGCTTTGAATGTGTAGGTTACTCTAGGTAGCATTGACATCTTCACAATATTTGTTCTTCTAATCCATGAGCATGGAACGTTTTTCCATTTCTTTGTGTCTTCCTCAATTTCTTTCATGAGTTTTTTGTAGTTTTCTGAGTACAGATTCTTTGCCTCTTTGGTTAAATTTATTCCTAGGTATCTTATGGTTTGGGGTGCAATTGTAAATGGGATTGACTCCTTAATTTCTCTTTCTTCTGTCTTCTTGATGGTGTATAGGAATGCCACTGATTTCTGTGCACTGATTTTATATCCTGCCACTTTACTGAATTCCTGTATGAGTTCTAGCAGTTTTGGGGTGGAGTCTTTTGGGTTTTCCACATAAAGTATCATATCATCTGCAAAGAGTGAGAGTTTGACTTCTTCTTTGCCAATTCGGATGCATTTTATTCCTTTTTGTTGCCTGATTGCTGAAGCTAGGACTTCTAATACTATGTTGAATAGCAGTGGTGATAGTGGACATCCCTGCCGTATTCCTGACCTTAGGGGGAAAGCTCTCAGTTTTTCCCCATTGAGAATGATATTTGCTGTGGGTATTTCATAGATATCTTTTATAACATTGAGGTATATACCCTCTATCCCTATACTCTGAAGAATTTTAATCAAGAGAGGATGCTGTACTTTGTCAAATGCTTTTTCTGCATCTATTGAGAGGATCATATGGTTCTTGTTCTTTCTTTTATTAATGTATTGTATCACATTGATTGATTTGCGGATGTTGAACCAACCTTGCACCCAGGGATAAATCCCACTTGGTCGTGGTGAATAATCCTTTTACTGTACTGTTGGATCCTATTGGCTAGTATTTTGGTGAGAATTTTTGCATCCATGTTCATCAAGGATATTGGTCTGTAATTCTCCTTTTTGATGGGGTCTTTGTCTGGTTTGGGGATCAAGGTAATGCTGGCCTCATAAAATGAGTTTGGAAGTTTTCCTTCCATTTCTATTTTTTGGAACAGTTTCAGAAGAATAGGCATTAATTCTTCTTTAAATGTTTGGTAGAATTCCCCTGGGAAGCCATCTGGCCCTCGGCTCTTGTTTGTTGGGAGATTGGATTACTGCTTCAATTTCCTTAGTGGTTATAGGTCTGTTCAGGTTTTCTATTTCTTCCTGGTTCAGTTTTGGTAGTTGATACATCTCTAGGAATGCATCTATTTCTTCCAGATTATCTAATTTGCTGGCATAGAGTTGTTCATAATATGTTCTTATAATTGTTTGTATTTCTTTGGTGTTGGTTGTGATCTCTCCTCTTTCATTCATGATTTTATTTATTTGGGTCCTTTCTCTTTTCTTTTTGATAAGTCTGGCCAGGGGTTTATCAATCTTGTTAATTCTTTCAAAGAACCAGCTCCTAGTTTCGTTGATCTGTTCTACTGTTCTTTTGGTTTCTATTTCATTGATTTCTGCTCTGATCTTTATTATTTCTCTTCTCCTGCTGGGTTTAGGCTTTATTTGCTGTTCTTTCTCCAAGTCCTTTAGGTGTAAGGTTAAGTTGTGTATTTGAAATCTTTCTTGTTTCTTGAGAAAGGCTTGTATTGCTATGTACTTTCCTCTTAGGACTGCCTTTGTTGAATCCCAAAGATTTGAACAGCTGTGTTTTCATTTTCATTGGTTTCCATGAATTTTTTTAATTCTTCGTTAATTTCCTGGTTGACCCATTCATTCTTTAGTAGGATGCTCTTTAGCCTCCATGTATTTGAGTTCTTTCCGACTTTCCTCTTGTGATTGAGTTCTAGTTTCAAAACATTGTGGTCCAAAAATATTAGGGAATGATCCCAATCTTTTGGTACCAGTTGAGACTTGATTTGTGACCTAGGATATGATCTATTCTGGAGAATGTTCCATGGGCACTAGAGAAGGATGTGTATTCTGTTGCTTTGGTATGGAATGTTCTGAATATATCTGTGAAGTCCATTTGGTCCAGTGTGTCATTTAAAGCCTTTATTTCTTTGTTGATCTTTTGCTTAGATGATCTGTCCATTTCAGTGAGGGGGATGTTATAGTCCCCCACTATTATTGTATTGTTGTCAATGTGTTTCTTTGCTTTTGTTATTAATTGGCTTATATAATTGGCTGCTCCCATGTTAGGGGCATAGATATTTACAGTTTTTAGATCTTCTTGCTGGATAGACCCTTTAAGTATGATATAATGTCCTTCCTCATCTCTTATTATAGTCTTTGGCTTAAAATCTAATTTGTCTGATATAAGGATTGCCACCCCAGCTTTCTTTTGGTGTCCATTAGCATAGTAAATGGTTTTCCACCCCCCCACTTTCAATCTGGGAGTGTCTTTGGGTCTAAAATGAGTCTCTTGCAGACAGCATATCGATGGGTCTTGTTTTTTTATCCAATCTGATACCCTGCGTCTTTTGATTGGGGCATTTAGCCCATTTACATTCAGGATAACTATTTAGAGATATGAATTTAGTGCCATTGTTTGCCTATAAGGTGACTGTTACTGTATATTGTCTGTGTTCCTTTCTGGTCTATGTTAGGCTCTCTCTTTGCTTAGAGGACCCCTTTCAAAATTTCTTGTAGGGCTGGTTTCATGTTTGCAAATTCCTTTAGTTTTTGTTTGTCCTTGAAGCTTTTTATCTCTCCTTTTATTTTCAATGACAGCCTAGCTGGATATAGCATTCTTGGCTGCATATTTTTCTCATTTAGTGCCCTGACTATATCATGCCAGTCCTTTTGGGCCTGCCAGGTCTCTGTGGATAGGTCTGTTGCCAATCTAATGTTTCTACCATTGTAGTTACAGATCTCTCATCCCGAGCTGCTTTTAGGATTTTCTCTTTGTCTCTGAGACTCGTAAGTTTTACTATTAGATGTCGGGGTGTTTTTTTTTGATTTTGAGGAGGGTTTTCTGTGCCTCCTGGATTTTGATGCCTGTTTCCTTCCCCAAATTAGGGAAGTTCTCTGCTTTAATTTGCTCCAATACACCTTCTGCCCCTCTCTCTCTTCTTCTTCTGGGATCCCAATTATTCTAATATTGTTTCATCTTATGGTATCACTTATCTCCCGAATTCTGCTCTCATGATCCTGTAGTTGTTTATCTCTCTTTTTCTCAGCTTCTTTATTCTCCATCATCTGGTCTTCTATATCACTAATTCTCTCCTCTGTCTCATTTATTCCAGCAGTTAGAGCCTCCATTTTTGATTGCACCTCATTAATAGCCTTTTTGATTTCGACTTGGTTAGATTTTAGTTCTTTTATTTCTCCAGAAAGGGTTTCTCTAATATCTTCCATGCTTTTTTCAAACCCAGCTAGTATCTTTAAAATCATCATTCTGAACTCTAGTTCCGACATCTTACTAATGTCTGTATTGATTAGGTCCCTGGCAGTTGGTACTGCCTCTTGTTCTTTTTCTGAGGTGATTTTTTCCATCTTGTTATTTTGTCCAGAGGAGAAGAGATGAATGAAAGAACAAACTGCTAACAGGGTAACAACGTCCCCAGAAAAATATACACTAAACAAATCAGAAGAGACCTGAAACTGGGGGGAAAGAAAGGGAAAGAAAGAAAAAAGAAAAAGATAAAGATAAAAACAAACAAACAAACAAAAAAACAGAATATGATCAAATCTGATCAGGCTAGTGCATAGATCAGTGCCACACACTAGATTTTGTGCATATGTTGGTCTGTTAGAAGAAGGTGCCTCCCAAAATTTTAAAGAAAGAAAAACTTATATAGGTACAAAAGTAAGGGTAAATATGATGAAGGGATGGAATATGACTGTAAAGATGAAAATTATAAAAGATTTTATAGAAGGAATTGATAAGATAAGAAGTTGGTTGAAAAAAGAAAGAATAGGGGCGCCTGGGTTGCTCAGTCGTTAAGCATCTGCCTTCGGCTCAGGTCATGATCCCAGGGTCCTGGGATCGAGCCCCGCATCGGGCTCCCTGCTCGGCAGGAAGCCTGCTTCTCCCTCTTCCACTCCCCCTGCTTGTGTTCCTGCTCTCACTGTGTCTCTCTGTCAAATAAATAAATAAAATCTTTAAAAGAAAAAGAAAAAAGAAAGAAGAGAATTTAAAAAAAAAAAAGGAGAGAATGTGGTCAGGCAGGAGACTAGAACAAAGCCATACACTAGAGATTTAGGGTACATTTTGATCTGTTAAAAGAAACTATCTCAAAATTTTAAAAAGAGAACAACTTATATATATATATATATGCCAAAAATAAGGGTATCTACTCTGAAGGGATAGAATATGACTCTAAAAATGAAAAATAAAAATGTTTTTTATTTTTTTTTTATTTTTTTTAAAAGATTTTATTTATTTATTTGAGAGAGAGAATGAGAGACAGAGAGCATGAGAGGGAGGAGGGTCAGAGGGAGAAGCAGACTCCCTGCCGAGCAGAGAGCCCGATGTGGGACTCGATCCCAGGACTCCAGGATCATGACCTGAGCCGAAGGCAGTCGCCCAACCAACTGAGCCACCCAGGCGTCCCTGTTTTTTAGAAAAGGGATTGATAAGATGTTGGTTGAAAAAGGGAAAAAGAAAAATTCAAAAAAAAAAGTTAAAAAAAATAACTTTGGAAGACTAAAGAATCATGGTAAAAAAGCCATGGATTCTATGTGCATTATTCCCTTAGCGCTGGAGTTCTGCCGTTCTCATTGATCGGTAAACTTGGTCTTGGCTGGCTGTTCTTGCTGATCTTCTGGGGCAGGGGCCTGTTGCCATGGTTCCCAAATGTCTTTGTCGGAGGCGAAATTGCCCCGCCCTTGCCGGTCCGGGCTAAGTTATCTGCTCGGGTTTGCTCTCGGGAGCTTTTGTTCCCTGCAAGCTTTCGGTACAGCTTTGGAGGAAGAGAGTGAAAATGGCGGCCTCCCAGTCCCTGCCCGGAGGAGCTGAGAACTCGGGGCCCCACTCCTCAGTGCGCTCCCAGAGAAAAGCAGTCAATCACTCCCATCTCCCAGGTCTCAGGCCGCACTCCGTGCTCACCGGGCCTGTGACCTAGCGTTTCTATCTCTGGCACCCGACTTGGTGTGGAGTCTCCAAACCCAGCAGATCCCTGCAGTGCACTCCCGCACCGCTCCTCCCGGGGATGGAAGGGGAGTCTCCCCGGATCTGCCGCTTGTTGGGTCCCTGCTGGAGGAGCAGTGGCCCGACTGTGCCGCGGATCACGGTTTATGGCAACCCCGAGCTGAGAGCCCGCGCCTGGGCTCTGCCTCTGCAGCCGGCTTCCCTGCTCTGTTACCTGGGAGCTCTGCCACACTCAGGCACCCCCGGTCTTCCTGTGACCCCGAGGGTCCTGAGACCACACTGTCCCACGAGGGCTCCACCCCCCGCTTAGCCACCGGAGTGACGTCCCTCAGCGGAGCAGACTTCTAAAAGTTCTGATTTTGTGCTCCACAGCTCTATCACTTGCTGAAGCTGCCCACGGAGGTCCCCCCCACCACTGTCTATCCTCCCGAATATCGCCTCGGATTCACTTCGCACATCCTACCTTCCAGAAAGTGGTCACTTTTCTGTTCAGAGAGTTGCTGCTATTCTTTTCTTCAATCTCCTGTTGAGTTTGTAGGTGTGAATTCCTGGGACCAGATGAAATTTAGGTCTCCTACTCCTCTGCCATCTTGCTCCTCCCCCCCAAACTCAGCAAATTTTTAAAAAGTGAAATCAGGGGATGGGCGCCTGGGTGGCTCAGTCGTTAAGCGTCTGCCTTTGGCTCAGGTCATGATCCCAGGGTCCTGGGATCGAATCCCACATCAGGCTCCCTGCTCGGCAGGAAGCCCGCTTCTCCCTCTCCCACTCCCCCTGCTTGTGTTCCTGCTCTCGCTATCTCTCTGTCAAATAAATAAATAAAATCTTTAAAATAAAAAATAAAAAGTGAAATCAGGGGCACCTGGGTGGCACAGTCGGTTAAGTGCCGACTCTTGGTTTCGGCTCAGGTCATGATCTCCGGCTTGTGAGATTGAGCCCCATGTCGAACTCTGCGCTGGGCCTGCTTCAGATTCTCCCTCTGCCCCTCCCGCTTATGTGCACTCTTGCTCTCTATCAAAATAAATAAGTCTTTCAAAAAAAAAGTGAAATCAGACAGAGTTATTCTTTGACCAAAGTGTTACCAAACTAGAAATCAACAATAGAAAAATAACAAAATCTCCAAACCCTTGGAACTTAATACATTCTTCACTCTTAAATAATCCATGAGTCAAAGAGGAAGTCTCGAGTGAAATATATATATATTAAATATATATATATTAAACTGACCAAAGAATACAAAAACACTAATTCAAAGGAATGTTTATTGTAGCATTATTTACAATAGCCAAATTATGGAAGCAGCCCAAGTGTCCATCAATAGATGAATGGATAAAGATGTGGTATATGTATATATACACAATGAATATTATTCATCCATAAAAAAAGAATGAAATCTTGCCATTTTCAATGTCATAGATGGAGCTAGAGAGTATAATGCTAAGCGAAAAAAGTCAGAGAAAGACAAATACCACATGATTTCACTCATATGCTCATATGGGGAATTTAAGAAACAAAACAAATGAGCAAAGGGAAAGAAAGAGAGTGAAACCAAGAAACAAACTCTTAACTATAGAGAACAAATGGGTGAAATAGATGATGGGGTTTAAGGAGTGCACTTGCTGTGATGAGCACCGAGTGATGTACGGAAGTGCTGAATCACTATATTGTACACCTGAAACTAATATTACACTGTATATTAACTAACTGGAATTAAAATAAAAACTTTAAAAAATTGACAAACCTCTAACAAGATTGACAAAAATAAAAAAAGAGAAGACACAAGTTACCAATATCAAGAATAAAAATGGGGATATCACTACAGACTCTGCAGTCAGCAAAAGGATAATAAGGGAATATTATGAATGACTCGACACACATAACAAACATTGACAACTAAGACAAAGAAAAACATATCTTCAAAAACACAAACTTTTACAACTCACCTGAAGTATCAATATAGTGCCAGTCTACTCATTTTAATAATCCCAGCAATGGGTTAATTGAAGCATTAAAGCAATGCCTTCTTTTTATTTATTTTCTTATCTTTTTTTTAAAGATTTTATTTATTTATTTGACACAGAGAGATAGCGAGAGAGAGAGCACAAGCAGGGGAAGCAGCAGAGGGAGAGGGAGAAAAAGACTCCCCAATGAGCAAGGAGTCCAATGCGGGGCTCAATCCCAGGACCCTGGGATCATGACCTGAGCTGAAGGCAGATGTTTAACCGACTGAGCCACCAGATGCCCCTATTTTCTTATCCTTTAAAACAAAACATAAATATTCCCTCTAAACCAGTGTGGGCCTCCCTCCATCAGGTTCACCTTAAGTACGTGTTCAAAATGCAGAATCATGGACTCAAGCCCTGGTCTACTTAATCCATATCATGGAGGGTGGGGCTAAAGAACAAGCACTCGGGGTTCTACTGTGCCCTGAAGCTTGAGAACTACAGTCTCCATCCCAAGAAGCCTCCAAGGGCAAAGAGCCCTCTGGTTGTTTTCAGAACGTTGCCTTGTTTTAATTAACTTTTTCACTTTAATTCCAGTACAGTTAACATACAGTGTTATATTAGTTTCAGGTGCGTGATATAGCGATTGAATGCATCACCTGGTGCTCATCACGACAAGTGCACTCCTTAATCCCCTGCACATAGTTCACCCAATTCCTCACCCTCCTTCCCCTTGGTAATGATCAATTTGTTCTCTATAATTAAGAGTCTGTTTCTTGGTTTCTCTCTCTTCCCCCTCCCCCTCTCCCCTTCTCTCCCTCTCTCCCTCTCTTCCTCTTCTACTCTCCCTGGCCCCTCTTTCTCTTTCCCTTTGCCCACTTGTTTTGTTTCTTAAATTCCACATACGAGTGAAATCATATGGTATTTGTCTTTCTCTGACTCTTTTCAATTAGCATTATGACTCTCTAGTTCTATCCATGTTGTTACAAATGGTGAGATTTCATGGCTGAATTATATTCCATTGTAGATATATGCCATGTCTTCTTTACCCATTCATCTATTGATGGACACTTGGGCTGCTTCCATAATTTGGCTATTGTAAATAATGCTGCAATAAACACAGGGGATAAACATAGGGGTTCATGTATCCCTTTGAATTAGTGTTTTTGTATTCTTTGGGTAAATACCCAGCAGTGTGATTGCTGGATCATAAGGTAATTCTATTTTTAACTTTTTGAGGAACCTCCATACTGTTTCCCACAGTGTCTTCCCCAGTTTGCATTCCCATCAATAGTGCACAAGGGCTCCTTTTCTCCACATCCTCACCAACACTTGTTTCTTATGTTTTTTATTGTAGCCATTCTGACAGATGTGAGGTGATATCTCATTGTAGTTTTGATTTGCATTTCCCTGATGATGAGTGATGTTGAGCAACTTTTCACGTGTCTGTTGATGAACATAGATGTGAAAAATCCTCAACAAAATACTAGCAAACCGAATCCAACAATACATTAAAAAAAATCATTCCCATGATCAAGTGGGATTTATTCCTTGGATGCAAGCATTGTTCAGTATTCTCAAATCAGTCAATGTGATACCTCACATCCATAAGAGAAAAGATAAAAACCATATGATCATTTCAATAGATGCAGAAAAATCATTTGACAAAGTACAACATCCATTCATGATAAAAACTCTCAACAAAGTAGGTTTAGAGAGAACATACCTCAACATGATAAAGGCCTTATATGAAAAATCCACAGCTAACATCATCCTCAGTGGGGAAAAACTAGCGCTTTTCCTCTAACGTCAGGAACAAGACAAGGATGTCCATTCTTACCACTTTTATTCAACATAGTACTGCAAGCCCTAGCCACAGCAATCAGACAACATAAAGAAATAAAAGACATCCAAATTGGTAAGGAGGGAGTAAAATTTCTACTATTTGCAAATGACATGATACTCTATATAAAAAACCCTAAAGACTCCATCAAAAAAAATCTGCTAGAACTGATAAATGAATTCAGTAAGGTCACAGGATACAAAACCACCAGATGTCAGTTGCATTTCTACACACTACTAATGGAGCAGCAGAAAGAGAAATTAAGAAAACAATCCTATTTACAATTGCACCAAAAAAGTACCTAGGAATACATCTAACAAAAGACGTGAAAGACCTGTACTCTGAAAACCATAAAACATTGATGAAAGAAATTGACAGTGACACAGAATGTTGCCTTTTATCCCTCATTCTTAGCCTCCCTTCTGTTACCATCACGTGAGTAAAAGGTAAGTGCCACACTGAAGGGCTTTTAGGCTTCTCAATAAGGCAAGGATGACACAATACCATGACAGCCCAAGTGTTTCACAAAAATAAATGTGGAAAAAAAACAGCCATAATGGGGAAATGGGAAAATGCCATTTCCCTGTCCCACATTTTCTTTTCCATTACTTTACCCACATATGCATCCACACACCAGTTTGTTCACTTCGGCTTAAGCTCCAGGTTAAATCGGTAAAATGTCATACGTCTGAGTATTACATCCCCCAATCAGGCACACTAACCTACCATGGCTCCACACAACTATATTCCCGCCTGTGTAAATCGGTTGTGTGTCCCCACAGGATGGTGATCCGATGGTGGCAAGATTCCCACAGACACCAAGGATATTAAGTTTCTTTAATGGCGGAGGATATGAAAACCTCAAAGGGGGCTGTATAAAGCTGGCAATAGCACAAATAGAAGCAAAACTTTCCAGGTCTCCACCACATTCCACAGGGAGATGCACTGCTGTGGTTAAACCACCCTCCCGGGGATGAGAATTTGCTAGGTATGGGACGTCTTTTCCATTCTCATGGAGATCTGATGCCTATCTGTTCTGGAAACCACCCAGCCTATGCCTGACTACAAAATACCACCAAATCCTTCCTAGGTGTTCACAGCAATGCTGGGAAAAGCAAAGGTCCTTTCTCCAGAAGCATGCTCCTCCTGGACTGAAGCTTCTGAACAGTGTGAGGTGCATTCCTGTAACTATCATTTCCAAAACATACCAGAGCCTCAAGTACTGTGCTTTCTGGAAGTGCCACAGGGAACACCAACAAAAGAGGAATGATGCCATTTGGTAAAAGTAGTTTAGTTGCCGAATACTCGGCAATGCGCTAAGAGGCAGGTAAAGTATTACTGGTGGTTCAGGAACTTTTGCAAAATAAGACAAAGGCCAATTTACTCTTCCTGCTTCTTTTTTTTTTTTTTTTTTTTTCTGCCTAGTCAAATTCAAACAGGGTCACTGCCTCCTACGGTCACATTAGCTGGCCTTGTCTCCTGTTTCACTGAGAAAATGTAGGCCAACAGACATAAACCACCTCGGCTCTCTTTTCCCCATGTATTTATTTTCTACGTTAGCTTCCCTTAAGAAGTGATAAGACATAGTGGTCAAGAGCATGAACTCTGAAACCAAACTACCTGGCATCCTGACTACCCATCAGCTGTGTGATCTTGGGCAGTTACTCAACCTCTCTGTGCCTCTATTTCCTAATCTGAAAAATGGGGACAGTAATTATACACATACGTAGCTCAGAAAGTCCTTGGAAGAGAGGCTAACATTTACTAAATATTTTGAAAGCACTTGGAACAGAGGTTGGCACAGAGTAGGTATATGTCAGTGTTTGCCATCGCTATTCCAATCCCGGAGAATGAAGGATCCTTCTTCTTTGGAGGTAGGCTGCACCCCTGATGCCATTCTCTTCTCCAACAAGAGCTGCCCCATGAGCGTCTTCTTCCCGTTTGCAGATCTCTCCCTCTCCTTTAGCTCCCTCTCCTTAGCCTTTAAAGATGCTTGTAGTGGACGAGTTAGAGAAGGGTCCACAGAGGAAGTTAAACTGAAGCTGGCCTTGAAGATCAAGTAGGAATCTGCTTCATGAAAAGGAGGGTAGCAGGAAATTGGGGGGGGGCGGGCAGCAAGAGTGGGCCTCCCACAGAGGAAACCACGCCAGCCACGAGCCTTGCTACTGCATGCAGTGCTTGAGGAGTTAGCTGCTCAGGGCCGTCATGGTGTTGAACACAGGGGATGGGTTCCTCGAGGGGTCGCTAAGGCAGGGTCGTAACCACAAGTGCCTCCAGAGCCAGGAAGGTGAACTGAATGCGTCAAGTAAGCTGGGTTAGGAAATTTGGGGATGGAGGAGGTCTTAGCCTCGGTTCCCACCTAAAAGCAGAGCCTGCAATGGGGGCCCAAATGTGGAGCGTTTATTTTAGGAGGTGTTCCCAAGGAATGAGAGCGAGGAATCAGGAAGAGTGAAACAAGGAGAGGAAGCCAATATTGTTGCGGAAAACAGGCTCTTGTCCACCGGGGACTCTTGAAGAGCTATGTAGGATTACTAATACAGAACACACCTCGGCATTCCCCACCTGAGACATAAAAGTGGGGCGCACCGATCAACTAGCTCTTGATCCTTTTTTTTTTTTAAGATTTTATTTATTTGACAGAGAGAGAGAGAGAGAACAAGTAGGCAGAGAGGCAGGCAGAGGGAGAGGGAGAAGCAGGCTCCGCGCTGAAGAGGGAGCCCGATGCGGGGCTCGATCCCGGGACCCTGGGATCACGACCTGAGCCGAAGGCAGCCGCTTAACCGACTGAGCCACCCAGGCGCCCGCTCTTGATCCTTTTTACTCAAAATTTGCCCATAGGGCATTAACACTTCCACACTTACAGGCACCTGTACCACAAAGATTAGTGACCTCCTTCCTGCCTCCCAGCTCACAGCAGAAAGGAAGCTGTAAAGCAGCCTCTTATTTAACCATGTGCTATTCTAGCTGTGAATTCGTTCACCCAGGATACAGCTTAAAAACCTACTCTAGACAGAGATGACTGGGTGGCTCAGTTGGTTAAGCATCTGCCTTCAGCTCAGGTCATGATCCCAGGGTCCTGCGTTAGGCTCCCTGCTCACTGGGCAGTCTGCTTCTTGCTCTGCCCCTCCACCTGCTCATTCTCTCTCTCGCTCTCAAATAAATAAAATCCTTAAAAAAAAATTAAAAACATTTTAAAAAGTTTTTTTAAACATACTCCAGAGAATTAAGACAACCAATGTTGAAGAGTTCATTGTTGTGGCAGAATTATATTTTAAAAGACATGTCTTGTTTTAGGTGGACAAAACTGTAGGGCCACAGCCTTTCCTGGGGATGAGAGATGTGCCTCTATTTTTGCTTCCAAATTCCCTTGTTCTCTAGTGCCAGAGGCTCACTTCACCAGCAGCCTGGGAGATTTTCATTTGCTGAGCGTGAGACTGTTCTTCCTCTGCTCCCTTCTTCCACCTCTGCAGGAGTGATGAATTTAGTTCTGTAGGAATACTCTTTGATTGCTGACAGGATAGCACCCAGCCAATGGGTTTGTGTTTCCAGCAGGAGCCATAGGAAATAGTCATTGTGTTCTGCAATTGCGCATTCCACCAACATACCCTCCTGCCAAGTCCCTCTTAGTGGACCAAAGAACGGGAATGAGCGGCTTCATATCTCTTTGCATGTGATCACCATTTTATCACTTGGTAGCTGGCAAGCAAAACAGGATTTCGTCTCTGGGCTCAAGGACTTTGCAAAGTCACTATCAGGAAAACTGGGGCCTGTGCCGGATTTTAGGACAGATCTGCATGCTCCCTCCTAACTGCCCTATTGCAGGTGGTCGCCACTTGGGAATTTATGGGCTGATGGGCCAAAGAACAATAGTCAAGCATGTGAAGAAGGGGCACATTTCCAAATAAAATCTCGTCATAACATCATTTGGCTTTAAAACTTTCACTGGTTAGCCAGCGCCAAAAATTTTACTTCTCTTACAGAATTAAATCAAAGCCTTCTTAAAGCAGAGGCCACAAAGCAGCACGGAGTTTGTCTTGCAGATATGTTTTGTTTGGCCCCAACGTGTTTCAGAGGAAAGAGAATTACCAAAAGACCAAGGTCAAGAGACTTAACATAAAAATTTGGATTTCTGCCCATCTTGGCCAGCATTATTGTATAAGGTTAAATAAGATGCACTATAATAAATATTACAAGTAGAGGACATAGAAATTCTTCTCCATAAAGCATAAAACAATATATTTAGAAATATACAGAAAAAGGCTTGGAAGGATAAGCATTATGCTAATAATACCAGTTACCTCTAGGAAGGAAAAAGTGGGATTGGGAAAATGGGGAGTTTAAGGAGTATTTGCCCTTTACAAAAGTGTTGACTATTAGCAAAAATGTATGTATGTCTCCTTATGTGCTTGAACATGAATTTGAGTAATGGAAAAAAAAGAATTTCCTGTCTCCGAGAAAGTTCCTTCAGGTCACATAAATATACTCTGAAATCCAGTTGTGACTCAAGAACTCTGTTGTACAACTATTCACAAAAATGCACAGTGATGGGATAGATGAATAATTAGCCCCAAGCCTCCCCAGGAGTTTTCCCAGTTTTGACTACAATGATACACTGTTGGGGAGAAAACCTCACACCACTAAACGACAAAGTGCTGAGTGATCTTCCTTCTGGAAGCAGGAGCTCTGTGTGCTCCCTGACCATGCCCTGTGGGATGAGCGGAGGGCAGCTTCGCTCTGCAGGTGTCCCAGGCTGGAGGTTGAGTCACGGGTGCTGCAGGGCCTCTCTAGGCACAGAGCAGAGGGATTCACCATCCTGGAGTGCGTTCTTCCCCCTTCTTAACAGGTTCTTCTGACTTTCTGATAAACTGCACTATCCCACGCAAAATTTCAAGGTTTTCTAAAGTGGCAAGGAAATTTCCCAACAAATATTAAGAGAAATAATATTAAGAAAGTGCTTTCTAGGAGATTATCTGATACATAGTTAGTGCCTTCCAAGTGTTTGTTAAGTAAATTAGACTCTGTTGACTAAAAACGAATTGTACTTAAAATAGGATGAAGCATTTGCTCGAGTGTTTTGATAATTTCCTGGATTAAAGTTCCATTATAGTCTGTACCTGCCTGACATAGGCCATTATGGGTAAAACTCTCCTTTCTGGAGTGGCATCCCAGCAAAAGCCAAGCGACACATACAATGCAGTCACAGTTCTATTGGTCCAAGCAGTCATTCTAAATCTTGGCTACATATTAGAATCATCTAAGGAGCTTTTAAAAATCCCTGGAGACCTGGGCACACCCTAGAGCAATTAAGTCAGAACCTCTGGGGATATGACCCAGGCATAAGGCTGTTTTTGCTTTTTTTTTTTTTAACTTCCCAGATGATTCCAAAGTGCCACTAAGTTTGAGACCAACTGCTCAAACTTCAATATGCCTATGAGCACCCTACATAAAGGAAGATCTTACTAAAGATAAGGTCTAATTCAGTAGGTGTGGAGTGGGGCCTGGGATGGTGTATCTCTAATGAGCTCCAAGGTGACGTAGCAAGGATCTGGTTTCTAGAGCCTTTCACACAGATGCCTATGAAGATATGTAAAAAACTTGCATTCACTGCAGTATTGCTTGTAATAAGGAAATATTTAAAGCCACCTAAATGTCCATCAACAGGACAATGAATTAATTGTGGTATATGCAGACAATGGAACACTATATAGCATTTAAAATGGATAAATTATGGCTATCATCATAGATAAATCTCAAAATGTTGAGAAAAAACACAAAGGCATTTGCACATTGTGATGCCATTTACATTAGTTTTTTTCTTTTTTTTTTTTTTTAAAGATTTTATTTATTTATTTGACAGAGAGAGACACAGCGAGAGAGGGAACACAAGCAGGGGGAGTGGGAGAGGGAGAAGCAGGCTCCCCGCAGAGCAGGGAGCCCGATGCGGGATTCGATCCCAGGACCCTGGGATCATGACCTGAGCTGAAAGCAGTCGCTTAACCAACTGAGCCACCCAGGCGCCCGCCATTTACATTAGTTTTGAAAGCATAAACAACACTATGGATTGTTTATGGGTACATATGGTATTAATATAATAATATACATGAAAATAATAAATACCAGATTCAAGACTCTGTTTTATCTGGGGAGGGAGAAAGATTAGAACTGGGGAGAGGTACACAGTGGTCTTCAGCTGATACCATGTTTTATTTCTCCTAAAAATAAAACATACAGCAAAATCCTAGGATTTGATGGTGCTGGTGAGTTTGGTGATGAGCACCTGAGTGTCTATTTCATTATCTTCTATACTTTGCATCTTTGAAATAATTGCTAAATTTTTAAAAGTTTTTAATTTATGTATACCTGTGTTCAGAGCAACATTATCCACAATAGCCAAAAGGTGAAGCAGCCCAAATGTCCATCAACAGATGAATGAATAAACAAAATGTGGTATGTACATACACTGGAATATTACTCAGCCTTAAAAGGAAGAAAATTTTGACATATGCTACCGTACGAACCTTGGAGATATTATGCTAAATAAAATAAACCAGCCACAAGACAACAAATACTGTCTGATCCCACTTGTATGAGGTACCTAGAGTAGTTAAACTCATAGAGAGTAGAATGATGGTTGCCATGGGGCTGGAGAGAGGGAGAAATGGGTGCTATTGCTTAATGGATTATGGGGTTGCAGTATGAGAAGATGAGAAAAGTTCTGGAAATGGTTGGTGGTGACAATGCCCAACAGTATGAATGTACTTAATGCCACTGAACCGCAGACTTGAAAATGGTTAAAATGATAATCAAGTTTATATTATGTTCATTTCACCACAATTTTTTAAAGCTTTCAGTTTAAAAAAAAATCATGGAGGACAATCAAAGAAGGACCAGTAAAAGATATTTTGGAAATCATATGAGGGAATACCATACAGTCAAAAAGAATAAGGTCCACATGTGCTGGTATGGAATGATTGCCCAGGCACACTGGTCACCAGAAATTAAAGTGTGTATGCAATGCCACCTTCCATATTGCATAGAATATCTCTCGAAAATACCTAAGAAACTGGTAACTGCCATCGTTTCTGGGGAGGAAAACATGGGAGCGTGAGTTCAGAGGTGAGCTCTGGACCTAACTATTCAAAAAAACGCAACCAATTTTTAAAGATCAATTCTCTAAGTCATCATTCTCTGAGAGGGATGAAAAGAAATAACTGAAATGCACACTTAATACCCCAATTCGGAATAACTGAAGAGTTAAGTGGTATGTCCAGGAGCACACGGGTGACAGAATAGGCCCAAAGTTATCCTAGTGCACACTATTTCTAAATGTTCGAAATATTTAACAAAAGACTTAAAAATACGTCTACTTCTATATTGCCAACTTATTGAAACAGAAAACATTGTTTTCCCCAAAATGAATTATGTTTGGGAAAACTTTTTGTATTTTTCATTTTGTAGTTTAGTTTTTATATTGTCAGCATCATTTCCACATATATGGTAACATTTGCCCCATATGTAATTTTTTATTTTTAACAATCTCCTTTGATAAGAGATTTTTCTAGTCCTTTGCTTCCAATTTGAGGCTTTCGTTGACAATTACTCCTATTTAGTTGCCATGTTGGCTGTTCACATACCCAAAAGTGCATGGATAATGGATTCTTTTAAAGCAAAATAGACATTTTTAAAAATCACAAAAAATTGGGGCGCCTGGGTGGCTCAGTCGTTGAGCGTCTGCCTTCGGCTCAGGTCATGATCCCAGAGTCCTGGGATTGAGCTCCGCGTCGGGCTCTCTGCTCGGTGGAGAGCCTGCTTCTCCCTCTGCCTGCCGCTCTGCCTATCTGTGCTCTCTATCTCTCTGTCAAATAAATAAATAAAATCTTAAAAAAAAAAAAAATCACAAAAAATCATACACACACACACACACACGTATGTATTCTGATTCCCAATCCACTGCTTTTCCCATTCTGCATACTTTAGTAGCCAATGATGTAAAAGAATACACTCCTTGTTATCCTAAAGACATGATGTCTGCCCTTGCTTCATGGATTAAAAACTCCTCTCCTCCACTAGGTGGTTTTTAGCCAAAGAGCCTGCTGCCGAGGTAGCGTACCAACCACATTTGAACTGCTAACTGTAAGATTTAAAGAGTCCACATGGTGGCACTAGATACCTTTGGTCAAAGTCTATAACCCAGTAAGCTATTTCTAAAAAACAGGGAGAGAGAAGAGCCTCTGGCATTAGCAAAGATTAAAAATTAAAGCTAGTATGAAAGACATCTTGTTTCTGTCTGGAAGGATGGCTGCCAGCCAAAGCATATGTGAAGCTCTAATTACATACTTAAAGACATCCAAAATGCCAAGCGGATATTACAGACTCCTATGACAAAGCCTATTTCTTCCAGTGGCAAACATACCTCTGTTCTTTCAGACATACTTCATTACAACATACATACAACATATTTCCACACACTTCCTCCTAATACACATTTCTCTCTCTGTCCATCTATCTCCATCTCTCTTTCTCTGACACATAGGTACACATATGCATCTACACCATGGAGTGTATTTTTAGGTGATGGGGGGGGCAAGATTCATAATCACATCCCTATTAAATAATCTTTAAAGTGCACAATTGTTGCCTGTCTTCATCTTTTTCTAAGTTCCCAAATTTCAACAGTTCATGAATATCCCACAAAAAGGTATAAAATTTGATGGGTTAAGTCTCAACTCAGATGATAAATATCTTAAAACTCATCACAAAAAAGATCTACTTCTGATCTCTTTACAATCTTATTAATTTATAACAGACTGGGAAATTTCACTGCTAGTCTTCTACATACAGACAATTTTAAAGGGTAACACCCAGCGATTGATCTTGAATAGATTTTCAGCAAATAATCCTCAGAAATGCCTGAAGAAAAGAAAAGCTAGTGGTTTAAGGCTCTATTTTTTGATGCCCATTATCATAGCTTTCCTTTAAGCTAAAAATCTCTTAGAGATGATTTAATAAAATGTGCTGCCTTGAGTGTTTTTACAACACACAGACAGACTCAATGTGATCTATTCACTTCATTCAGAAACATTTTTTTGTGCAGACACAAGAATTTTTCCCACGACAGTAAGTGTATGTGTCTTGCATCCTGATTAAACAAACCGTAACAGCACCTTCCCAGACCTATAATCTACTTTTTAAAATGAGCATTTAAAATCAAAAGCACATTGCACTGAGTAAACCAGAGTTCTTAAATGACCATAGCCCAATAATATATTGTATATATAAGCTAATTATAAGATTATTTTTATATGTGAAACACCCAAAAGATTAATGGGTAGATGCCTTTTCATATGTGTTTATTTTCAGAAGCAGTGATTATGGTCCTGCTAAGCCCAAAATTTCTCAGAATTTGAAGGGAAGATAAATTTTAAAACATATCAATAAAATTGAGAACTCGCTCCAGTCTCAGGCTAACTCCAGTGATGTAGGGAAGAAGTGGGACCAGTTAGGTCAAGCCTACTGTAAGCCCAAGAGCTGACAATACTCTGCACAAGTTCAAGAAGTCCACGGCAGATCACATGCAGACTGATGAACGGTGAACCTACAGCCACTGACCATCGGCACTGAAAATAACACATCAGTGCGGACAGTGTATCTTTTTCCCCGTGATCTCCAACTCAGAACAAAACAATGTGCAGACAAGACTCAGAAACTGTTTTATTAAATTGAACACAAAATACCTGTTATAATAATGTCAAGCTTTTATCAGAAATCAGTACATAAGTGAGGATACACAGCCAAAATGAGCCATCAACATAAGCACTGTAAATTTTAAATAACTTTTGGATTTCTATATTCAATATGCGGAAGAAAATAAAACCAAAAAAGCAATTTCAATTTCACAATTCACAGTTGATTGGTTTTAATCCCATGACACTTTTGCCATTTTATAGCCCCAGAATGCAAACAGATTTCCAAATTGGTGACTGGCACTTAGCCCCAACAACATACACAGATGTTAAACCCCTGTATGACATTTAGAAAAAATTTTAGGAAACAACCCCAATTTCATACAGTTCTGGCTGGCGGTTTTTAGCCATATCCTTTACTAGATATTTTTCTAGTGAAATAGCAAAAGCAGTTTTAAAAGTTTGCCATGCCATTAAATGAAGGGTTCTAAAGTCTCCCTTGTTTGTTTGTTTTTTTATGATTTTCTTCTCTAATTTAAAACAATAACTACACTAAAATGCAACCTTAACAGTGAAAGCAAAATCAGTTTTGCTTCTGGATCTAGAGCATACATCCAAGAGAGGCAACTTATTGCCCTAGCAGATACATGGAATGCTTTAGAAAAGCAGAATCTGACATGCTCTAGTAAGGCATTTCAAAGCAGATACACCATACCCAAACTAAATTATTATGGTCAGCTGAGGATACCACAAGGTGAACACCAATTAACACAGAATCAACATGAAATTCTTACAAAATGACACACTGATTTACAAAACCACAGAAGGGTGCTCAAGTACCAAAGGAAGGCAAAACAATGACCAGCCACTCTAAAAGAGTTTTGTTCCCGTAAATGCCAGATTTGCAGAGTAGAAATAAACTTTATATGTGCTTTGCCCTAGGATATCACTCATCCTGACACGTGGGGTTACTTTTCCTTAAAAAAATATATCATGTAGAGAATATACATTGAATCAGTGATATAGAACATTTATTTTCACTAGTGACGGGGTCACTTAAGCACTTACATAGAAAAAGTTATGAGTAATCATGAAGGTTATTTAAATGCAAAAAGAAATCTGATAAAACCTGCATTATTAGTTGGTATTCAACAGTGAAGTGAGGTTTTTAGCAATTACACTGGCTTAATGAGGAACATGACCGTGAAAAAAATCTTTAAGTTCAAAGAATCATGAAATGCCTAAAAACTAAATAATCAGTAAAAAATACATACTTTCATTTTAAGGTCCCCAAAGGAATGTTCAGTTATCTTGGAAGCCATGATGCTTATCACACAAGCACAAGAATTATGAATCAGGAACAGTGAAGTTCTGATTCTGACTTATCCATTGAATCTTCATGACCTGGAGCAAGTCACTTAAATTCTTCAGATTTTGTCCAAAAAAAAAAAAAATTGGCATAAAAATAAAGGCATGTGTCAAAAAAAATTTTTTTTCTAAACAGTACTAGAGTAAAGCTAAAGATGGTTACTAAGGCTCACAATTTCAACAACTCATTGTACAGTACAATCATTTTTGATCCTGCTAATTATGGCTAGAGGCAGCATGGGCAATGATAATTCTCAGGGAATTCAAAGGCTTTAGAGAAGTTAATGGTTTCAACTTTCAAAACTACAAAACCTTCTTCGTGAGTTGTTTAAAACAGCTAATCATCTATGGGTTTGACTCTCTCCACCTCTCTATGTGCTGGTAGAGCAAGTGAAAGTAATGACAGAGACATGGTTTCATGGAGAAAAGCATCCATAGAATGAAATGAGGTATAAGCTGATTTAATAAACCCCAATCCATAACTTACAGTTATTTTAAAGAAGCTGCATAGTTCAGCAAAAATATATCATAGAAGAGGGATAAAGAAAAAATTCTTAATGGAACTTTAAAAGGTGTGACAACTAAGCATTTAAAATGACCAACACCAGAAAACTTGAGGTTGGAAAGGAGTGGTCTTCCTTCACGCTAAGCACACATAAAAACAGAAACCAGAAGGCTAAAGTCCACAAGAGAGAACAATGTATGTTATTTGGTTCCAGTTATCAACTTCATACACTGCTTTTTAAAAGACAGTCATATTAAACAGATAATAAACTCTAGTTAATGATACCTATGTTGAAGTATTTAAGGGAAATGTACTGTCTGAAATTCACACTGAAATATATATTTTTTAAAACTCCATGGATGGATGGATAGAGGGATGGACATATATGTGGTAATACAAGCCTAGTAAAGTGTTGATGTTAGAATTTGCTGGTGGATATATTGTAAAAAAAAATTTGACTCCAATGTATGTTTAAAATTTTTCATAATAAAATGTTGAGGGAAATGTTACTATTTCTACAATAAAATTAATTTAGCAGTGTGTTTTAAAGACTCAGACAATTTAGAATTGTAAATTAACTGAAGTGGGAATTTTTGCTTAAGGCCTCAAACCCAATTTCTGAAGATCCTTTCTTTAACATCGAGATGAACTAACACAGTAAGTATTGTGGAAAAGACAGTCTCTTCTTCACACACCTCATTTGCAAGTAAATAATTCTCTCCTCCCTACAGAATAGACAAGTTTTGAAAAGACCACTGGAATAAAGTTTTTCCAAATATCAGTGTCAAGCCCTTCCCAATCCACCATACTACTATTCACTAAATATAAAGGCAACACAGATCAAGGTGAAAAATAATCTATGACTATTGTCAGCCTGGGACAACTGGATTTATTTTCAGGGTGTATGGTTCCTGATCAATAATGTTAACAGTTTTACTCAGTTTCAAATTGAAATCGCATTAGGCCAAAAAAAAAAAAATGCAGAATGCAGAATTTACACAGACCTTTGCTATTCCAAGCCTCTGTTTTATGAATTCTGATTAATGACAATAATTTTATCATCTCTTCTCTCTGTGAAATGCTAAAACCTGCTAAAGGCACTCATATTCTGGGCTTAATGGGGACAGGGTCACATGGGACCATAAGCCAGTATTTTTTTTTTTTTTTTTTGGTAGCTACCCAGAAAGGGAATTTACAAATGATCCTCCCATTCATAATGGGAAGAAAAAGTCAAACAGCTATCAGCAGAAACGTCATATGAGAAGCTATTTACACAGCTATTTGTCCATTCAGCTAGACTGCTAGTAACAGCTTCCGATGAGAGAGGTCTACAGCCAAGAAAAACCCCCAAAAAACAAAAGCAACAACAAAACACTATTATGTACGAAACTCCTGAACAATAATTTGGCTGGTTAAAAAAAAAAAATGGTAAGGTGGAATATTTCTTAAGCATTTGTTCAAAAGCCTGCACTAAACTTTTGCCTATATTGACAAAATATTTCTAAAGTTCTATTGTCTTATATATGCCTCACCAAGTTCTTTAGAGAGCACTTTCAGCCTACATTCCAATATCAGGGAAACAAAACAGGTTTCACACCATCCCTAGGCCTCTCTGTAGAGGATACCATGCCCAACAGTTATGTCTCCCCTGACACAAGCAAGACTCATTTTACACAGGTCACTGGACAGTCCTCAAACTGTCGTTGCTCACAGTCCCAGCCAACTCAGGAGTGAAGGAGTCATAATTCCCACCACTAATCCTTAGAATCTATCTACAGAGGAAGATTTAAGCAAATATGTTTGCTCAAACATATTTCTCCCATTCCCCTCACTGAAAGTGTAGACAGTAGCTATAAGCAAGATATCAGTTCTGTAAAATAAGGTGGAAGGAAGATCTCATGCTTCCCCTCAGCTGTGTAAGTCAGAGGAACATAAGAATGGTCTCAGACAGCCATGATTCTTCATTCAATCTTAGAGTTTCAAAAAATCCTAAATGGTTTTCTAAGACTCATTAGGAGGGGAAATAATGAGGAAGAGTTGGAGAAGGAACTTTTTCTAAATGAACAGTATAAAATATTATGCATCTTGCAATTCAGTGCAATAAGAGACAAGCAGACAAATGTAATAAAAAACATGCACATATTTACAAGTTGTAGTACATGATATACAAAGACAAGACCAACAAAGTATTTTCTGTTCAGTGTGGAGCCAAAAGGATTTACATGGTACACTCCGTTTTGTAGCTTAACTTGTTGAAAAAAACACTTCAAACGCTGCATAGGCAGTCCAATCTTTTAATTGGAACATGGAATTTTGCCTTTACAACTTCTTGGCCCTCAATATCTTAAGAAGAGTTTCTAATTGTTATCTTCTAACATGGACTTCAAATGACAACTTACACAGAGATATTCACAGAGAAAAGAGACTTGGATGCTATGAGTTCTTCTTGCGGATGATTACTAAAATCTATTGACTTGCCTAAGGTCTTCCATTGTTTAGGCCTCTGTCCGTCCTTGTATACAGCATATAAAAAGATACTAACGTGACTCCTGGGCAGCACAGGGTGCGGATTCTAGAGCACATTACAAAGCAGGACTGGACTGCACAAAAGGAAACCAACGGAGATCACGTATCACTGACTATGGTAGTAACAATGGCCTTCTTCAACAGGGAAAAAACACTGTCTAATAGAAATGCATGAAGGTGAGAAACTGTACCATGCAGACATGTATTTATTTAGGTATTTCCTTTCTGACCACCTCTGTCACCTTTGTATCACCTATGGAGCGCAGGAGAATACTGCAAGGTAACAAGCTCAAAATAACCCACTGTCATAGAGATTTGCGATTTTTTGGGGGGGGGGGGATGTGTATGTAACCTCTATAAATGATCATGGAAGTTATCAACTTCCTACAGTTTGGAAATTAAGGAACAAACCGAGTTATTGTAGGCAATATGGTATCTAAAGTGTCATATAAAACAAACACAGCTCTTTTTTAGTGCAAAGAAATAGAGCAAGTAAGAAATAACACTATAAATCTAACTTTTTTCTTTAAAGAAAATGCATTTATGCATTCATAACATCCATTAAGGGCACTGGGAGACTGGAAACCTGAATATGCAAGGCCAGGAAAAATATCAAGGCCTTTAAGTCCACTGCTTTTTGTATATATGTAACAAAATTGTTAAGTGGGGAGAGTGGGGGAAATCCTTCAATTTTGTTTGCAAAGGAAAAACTGAAAGTGGAAAAATGACACTTTTACAAACTGTAAATTCTTATCCATGATCTTTTACTATTACCTGAAATAAGGATCCAATGAAATCTTCTCTATGGTATCACATAAATATATATGTATGTGTGTATATATGTATATAAGTACATATATATACATACATATACGTGTATATATATACACACACACACACACAGACTACAGAAAGGGGAAAAATAAGATTTTTAAATAATTATAGAACTAAGTGGCCAGCACTGTAATACTAAATTCTACCCACAAATTATACTTAGCAGCAAAATGAGTAACCTACTGACCAATAAAATAAGTTCTAAATTGCCCTAAATTAATCGATTGTATAAAAGGATTATTATACTCAGAGTCACAGTTCTAGATAGAATCTCAATAATGTTACTCATTCTCCTGTTTCTGGGAGGGAAAAAAAAAATGTAGGTTCTATTTTTCAAAAAACCACCACTTCAACAGAAGAGCAACTTGATATTTTACCAGTGGTTATCCCAAAACTGAATTTTAAATATGGATCTAGGTTGCTCAAAAACTGTTCATAAAGATTAAAGGAAAGGAATGATGATTATAATTTCCTTCTCCCCATCTCTTTGCCTATAGAATTCTCAAAGAATAATAGGAGTTTCATTTTTAATTAGTAATAAAAGCAATCAAATGTGAGTTGACCATAGTGCAAAGATACTGCTCATTATAAACTTCCTGGTGGATGTGGCCTTTCAAAAAAAGTATGGATGAGCACCAGTCTTATCCATGTAAATACAGTAAGTAGATAAAATACAACTAATGAAAGTTCATAGGGTACTCCATTCGTTTATCTAGCCATACACTAGAGCTTATTTTTTTAAAAAAATAATAATAGTAATACTGTTATAATTATCAGATACCAAAGTAATCCATAATGTATTTCTATGACCTTTAAGGAAGCTGAATTATAAAGAAGGAAATCAAAGTTCATGTATTTTACTACTGGAAATGATGATACTAAAATCTGGTTAACTTTTTTTTTTTTAACTCCTCTCTATCTATGAAACAGGAAGGGGGTAGTATTTTTCAGGGCAACCAACCAACTGGCAAGACAGGAAAGAATGTAAATAAACCCTAAGGATCAGTTCATCGAAAAAGTCTGCCAAAACAAATATCAAGAGATCTGAACTTAAAATCGAAACCATCATATAAGTACGTTATTATCAATGAATAACTCTAAATTGAAAAATCAAACACATCTTTACATTTCCCAAAACCACCTGAAAAATATTTTTTAAAAAAATAGCATATCTATCTTAAACACATTGGATATTGGAACGAGGGCTTGGAAAGCTCACAACATAGCTGGGGCATGAAAATGAGCCTATTAAACAAGCTAATTCAACTGGGGCAGGGTGGGGGAAGGGGGGAGGAAGGAAGAAGCCTGCATTTAAATGTGTGAAATCCACAAGTGAAAATGAAATTTCACCATTTGGAAGTCTACAAGCACATTGGAAGTGTATGAATCCAAGAAAATCTGCATTTCAATCAATAATGGGAAGACAAGGGGAAAACACGTACTGGGAAAGACCCTAATGCTGCTTATAATCGTATATCCTACTGGCAAGGCATTGCGTTGAGGTGGTTCCAAAGAAAACTTGGGAAACCAAAATCTCTGCTTACCAGTTTTTACCGTTATCTGAAGTAAGGAGTCAATAAAATTCTTTACTTAACAGTACATAAAACTAAAACTGCAAAAGAAGGTGAAGTTTTTAAATAGTTAAAGCTCTAAGTGACCAGGCTACTAGTTGACCAGAACTTGGTCAAGATAAAAAGTTATTTCTTGTGGGGTAGGTAGGTCACATGCTCTAAGTAACTCAACACAACTGACCTGAAAACGCATCATGACCTAAGAAGCACATTCTTTTCCTTCCCCAGTCTTGACATCTCATGGTACCACTGCAGGTTACACGTATTAACATTAAGCAGAGGAATGGACTCAGATCAAAAGGACCACAAAAGCAGGGCATATTGACAGAAGGCAAACAACAGGCAGGAAAAGCTGCTCTATCTGAATACAACGACCACTATACGTATCCTAGATTCTCCATCTCGTTTCTGTACCGCTGTTCAGACACCTTGCTTTTATGTTGCTTGCTCTCTAAATGCTGCCGGAACTCCATCTCTTCACCAGCCCCAACATTACACATGGAGCAGTAAAACTGGCCGCTGGGAGTAACACACATGGCCAGATCACGCGGGATTCTCTGCCGAGAGCGGGGATTGAAGTAAGGACCTGCTAAAGCAAGAGATAAAAATGATGTATCCACTTCAAAACATTCACTAAACAAAGGACGACAGTCTGATTATCACTGTAATTTGCCATGCTGAGCTCAGATTATAAAATTCACGGACTCTCAGCTTTAAATGAATGCAAAATTAATAGATTTTTTTAAATTACAATTTTAGGGCACCTGGGTGGCTCAGTTGGTTGGGCGACTGCCTTCGGCTCAGGTCGTGATCCTGGAGTCCCTGGATCGAGTCCCGCATCGGGCTCCCTGCTCGGCGGGGATTCTGCTTCTCCCTCTGACCCTCCCGACCCTCCCCCCTCTCATGTGCTCTCTCTCTCAGTCTCTCTCTCTCAAATAAATAAATAAATAAAATCTTTAAAATAAAATAAAATAAAATAAATTACAATTTTATACAGGTTCCATCTAAGAAGTGAAAATGATTCCTCCAACTACTGTCAGAAAGGTTACTGTAGAACCAAACCCCAGCCCCAGCTCCAAATGACAATGTCTCTAAAGAGTAAATAAAATTTTAAAAATTGTTTAACTTCTAGACATTATATGAAAAGTTTTATAATTATGCTAACTCTTTAATCCAAAAATTCTACTTCTAAGAATTATCCTAAGAAAACACCAAGAATTTTTGCATGGAGATTTATCAACCAGGACATTATTTCATCAGTGTGCATACAAGTTTTTATGGGAGGATGTGGGAAAGGGAGAGATCAAATACATGATTTGAAAAATTATGGTAATGAATGCAACGGAAAACCATGCAGTCACTGTAAGTAATGAAAACTCTTTGATTTTCTTTGATTACATGAAAATGTGATTATGCTATTAAGTGAAACAAGAATATCACAAAATATAATCACATTTCTACTTCAAAGAAGTAATATACAGAGAGATGGGAATGACATATACAAAAATGTTGGTGGAATTATTGGTAATTTTTTTTCTTTTTACATAACTGACTTCTTTTTAACTATGTTAAACTGAATTTACTGGCCTGTTGCATTAAAAAAAAAAAAAAAGCTAATCTATAATTACCTGAATAAATTCTCCTTCAGCATTGAATATACTCAATGTGACTTATTTGTAGGTAAACCAAATTAAAACTAATGTATTTTAGGTTTGGGGGGTTTTGTTTGTTTGTTTTTATTGAAGTATAGCTGACACACACTGTTACATTAGTTTCAGGTGAACAACATAGTGATTCAACAACTCTATACATTATGCATGTTCACACAGTATAGCCCATCTGTCACCATACAACACTATTACAGTACCACTGACTATTTTCCCTATGCTGTATCTTTACCCCTGACTTATTCACTCAATAACTGGAAGCCTGTATCTCCCACTCCCCTTCACTGTTTTGCCAAAGCTACCCTCCCCTCCCCTGGCAACCATTTGTTCTCTGTATTTACTTAGCATAATACCCTCTAGGTCCATCCATGTTATTGCAAATAGCAAGATCTCATCCATTGTTATGACTCTGTGTGTGTGTGTGTGTGTGTGTGTACACCACCACATCTTTATCCATTCATCTATCAAGGGATACTTGGATTGCTTCCATATCTTGGCTATTGTAAATAACACTGCAATGAACACAGGAGTGCATGTATCTTTTCAAAACAGTGTTTTTGTTTTCTTTGGGTAAATACCCAGTTATATAACTGAATTCTTAAGTTGGACCATTGCTTATTAATTCTCTGCTTTCTTTTCTACTATAATAAATATTTAAGACTTTTCTCAAAATATTACTTTCATTGTATCCTACAAAGTTTAATATATTTTTATTACTGTTTGATTTTAAGAATTTTAAATTTCCAGGTGCCTGGGTGGCTCAGTCAGTTAACCATCTGCCTTCAGCTCAGGTCATGATCCCAAGGTCCTGGGATCAAGTCCCGCATAGCCTCAGGCTCTCTGCTTAGCTAGGAGCTGCTTCTCCCTCTTCCTCTGACCCTCCCCCCTGTTCATGCACAAGTGCTCTCTCTCTCTCAAATAAATAAATAAAATCTTTTAAAAAAAGAATTTTTAATTTCCAGTATGATTTCTTCTTTGATCCAGGAGTTATTTAGGAGTGTTTTAAAATTTCCAAACAAATGGAAATTTTGTAGGGTTTTTTTAAATATATTTTTTGTTGTTGACCTCTCATTTAATTGTACTCCAGCCAGAAAATGTAGTCTAAACTGCCCTCTGTCCTGAAGTTTATTTTATCTAATATTAACACAGCTGTCTCAGCTTCCTTCATTTTAGCTAATTTTTTTATTTTTTCGTTTTTTTTATTTTTTAATTTAAATTCAATTAATTAACATATAGAGTATTATTAGTTTTAGAGGTAGAGTTCAGTGATTCATCAGTCTTATGTAACACCCAGTGTTCATTACATCTAAGTGGAACCTTTTTTTTAAAGATTTTATTTATTCATTTGTCAGAGAGAGAAAGAGAGAGCACAAGCAAGGGGAGCAGCAGAGGGAGAAGGAGAAGCAGGCTTCCCGCTGAGCAAGGAGCCTGATGTGGGACTCGATCCCAGAACCCTGGATCATGACCTGAGCCAAAGGCAGAAGCTTAACCAACTGAGCCACCCAGGCATCCCTCAGCTGAATTTTTAAATCCAATCTTATAATCTTTGTCTTTTAACTGGGACTTCAATAAATTTACACTTACTATAAGCACTGATACATGTTTCAACTTTTATCAATCATATTACATTATGCTTTCTATAAGTCCCTTTTTCTATGTTTCTCTTGCCTTTCCAATTAACTTTTTTGTTTTTCATTTGACTTACTGTTCACATGAGTTACCCCTGCTGGTGTATGTGTGCGTTGGAGGCTGTGGCAGGGGGAGGATGAAGGACTATTCAGTTCAACTCTCCCTACTGGAGATAATCAGAAAATGCAGAAAACATTCCTATACCGCAGCAGTTCTGAACTGAAGGTGTATATCAGAATCACTGAGCAAGCATTTTCAAAACACACATATGCCTGGGTCCCACTCCGAATTTACTGACTGAAAATCTCTAAGTCATGGTTCAGGCATGTGTATTTTGTAAAAACTCCCCCAGTAATTCTGATTCACTACCTCAGTTTAAAGCCACTGCTCAATCTTTTTATTTTCCCCAACAAATGGAGACTTAACATGGTGCAACTTTAAACCAAATAGCCCATTTTTATAATGAATTTTACATTTCTCGGCTGGCAAACATCAGAAGCAGTATAAAGGGACTATGATCAAAGACCTTAAAACATAAACTATGATTTAAAATCAAAACAAATAATATACTAAACCGAAAATAAATAAATAAATAAATAAATAAATAAATAAATAATAAGACCTGAAATAAATACCAGCTTGAAAAACCACTAGACAAATGGAACAAAACAATTAGCTAACCCCAAATTCTCAGGGCTATCTATTACCGTTAAAGGAAATAAAAATAAAGAAGACCATTTGCAGAATGTAGCCAAGGTACATGGAAATCCACAGGATACCTGAATTATTCTGTACTGTATACATATTCCTCCTATTAGGCATCATCTTATACTCATTCCCTTCTTTCCGGGTCCGCCGCTGACCGGCCTCTGAGGATTCCCTGGAGAAAAGAGATTTTAAAAGCGTGAGACTTCTAAACAAGGATCCCTTTGGACTCTTTTTCTCTAAAGACGGTCAGTCTTACACAGCACTTTGGCCTGAGAGAAAATGGCAATACCTACGAGAATGAGTTACTCTGAGCTTCCGCCAGCCGCAGCCTCTTGGCGTGATTCTTCCCTTGATAGTGAGCCTGAGCCACAGCCGGAGAACTAAAGGAGGCATCACAGAGCTTACAGTAATCGTTCTCTGTGGCCAGGATCACTCTGCCTCCCGGCTTAAAGGAGCCCATCTGACATCAAAGACACAAGAGACAAAGTTAAAAAAATGTGGAGCTTATGCCCTCCTTGCCCTCAAAATTCCTTCTAAGAGTTGAAAGATAACCAAAGGTGACAGTATGACCACAAGCACTCAGCTTTATAAGGAGAGGATGTAATTCATTCCAGAAAAAAAAACAACAAAGAGAAAAAGAAAAAAAGGCTGGGAGACAATCATGGTTTTGTATTACAATCACCTTTGTACCAAACCGGTTAATGGCTTGTTGCTATCTCCATGGAGAAATATTTTTAAAAGAAGCATAGAAGATTCAGGGCAGTATAGGGAAAGCCTAAAATCACATTACCAGAAAGGCAAAGTCCTTCTAGAATCCATCAACGAGAATTTAATGAATGCCTACTGTTTATAGGGCTTGCTACCTAATGCAGAAGGGATATGTAGACATATATTTACAAATGAGCCTCTGTCTCCCAAAAAGTCTACAAAATAGCTGTGGATATAATATACCTAGGGAAAAATAACCAGCAGATTCAGGCAACTGTATCCAGGCTGAGAAACGAGTTCAGAGAAACCTAACACAGGCCTGGAAGATAGTATATACTCAATAAATATTGATGGGACAACAAAAAAAGACAAACTAGATTTTGGCTAGAGGAGAATAAAATACATAATAAAGCGTCTGAAAGCATATCCTAGCAGGACCAGCTGAAGGAAACAGCACTGTTTCACCAGGATGGGAAGACTTCCTGGGGGACAGAAAAGCAGTCTCCAAAAAACCACAAAGGGCTATGCTAGGAAAGGCTATTTGCTCAGGGAGGGGGTTGGGGAAAACAGTTGGGAGCGGCTGTCCTGTCCAGAGCAGGAATCGGGGCCCTGAAAACGGCTCAGCCTGAAGATCTGTCTGGGTATTTTCCTGTTCTCTGATTCTGTTTTTACCCTCTCTCATTTACCCCACAAATTCGTGAGGATGGAGGAACAGCTGGTATTGCCATCCACGTTTTAAAGACTGGAAAACTGATGTTCGGAAAAGTAAATTTACACCCTGGTGGTTAGGAGGAGAGGTGCAAGGTCAAAGAAATTCTTCTTCCACTATTTCACAAAATGCATAACACCATGGACAAGTTTCTTAGCTTCTCTGAGTTTCTAATAAACTTCCAGGTGAGACAAATGCTGCTGGCCCATGAATTACACTCCAAGTAATAAGGCCAATACTTCTAAGCTCTTGGAAGCATGAAATGAAGTTTAGGGCCCAGGACTAGAAGGAGGCAAGGCAAGCATTTACCATGGGCATGAAATTTAAGAGTGCATCAAAAATCTCAGCAATCAAGATAAATAATATGTTAATGGACCATTTATACAAATCAAACCTAACACAAGAAATCACTGTAAACAAAATATCAAGATTTTAAATAAAGACAGGATCAGTCACAGTGCCATCCCAAGCCATACTGCCGCCTGAAGCAAAAGGAAAATCAGTAATACTTACCCCAGCTTTAAGTTTTTGACATTTTGTTTACCACTGATTTTTTCATATTAATTTGATTTTTAAAATATTACATTAAAATATTTATCTTCATTACTGAGTGTTTTGGCTCCCTCTTAAATTTTGTGCCTCAGTCAAGTGCATCCTTCACCTCACCTTAGTCCCAGCCCTATATGAAGCAATGTATGAAAAGTGCTTAGCAGAGTGCTCAGCATAGTAAGTACTCAATTAGAGTTATTATTATTTATGACCACATATTGTTCTATGGACAAAGACAGATTAAGGAATACAATCCATATTTCAGAGGCTATTAAAGTACAGCATTATCTTGCCTAAAAACGTACTTTATCTACCAAACAGTGAAAGGAACTTGGATCTCAAGTGTGTGTCATTATACTGAAGTCCAGAAAAAGTTTATACAGTCTCTCTCCGTAGAGGTAAGAAAGGGGCAATCTCAAAAAACTGACCTTGCTGGAAGGCAAATATAAACTAAATGGGATTAACTACAACAAAGAAATAAATGTTGAAAAACCGCTCTTTTCATTCAGGGCATAGCCTAGACATTCAGGGTCTTTTAACCCAGAATTCTGAGACATGCCAAGAAAAAGACACACGTAACAATATTTCTTCCTTCATTTCATGCATCACAACCAAAGCCAATGAGAAATCTCAAGGTCACGGATGTTCGCATGCTTTAAACCTGGCACTACAGTTTGAGGCGTTAAAAGTGCCAAGTAGAACCCTGCAGGAGTATCTGCCCAACTGTACCTTGATGGGCTCCTTGGATGACAAACTTCATCCATGAACATGTGTGCAGAGGACAACTCCCACCCTGATACATGTGTCTCACCTGCGGGGGGACGGGAACAGCTGGAGTAGGCACAGGTTCTACCACATTGCTCATTCTGGCAGGAGGAGGACAGCTGTTAGCTGCATAGTAATTTCGGAGTTTCTTACCATGATTTTTACCCTAGAAGTAAAATGAAATGAGTAATCAACATGAAAAAAATGTGCCGCGCGCCTGGGTTGTTCAGTCGGTAAGCGTCTGCCTTCAGCTCAGGTCATGATCCCAGGGTCCTGGGATCCAGCCCCCACATCGGGCTCCCTGCTCAGTGGGGAGCCTGCTTCTCCCTCTGCCTGCCCTTCCCCCATGCTTGTACTCTCTCTCTCTCTCTCTCTGACAAATAAATAAAATCTTTTTTAAAAAAGTGTCAATTCAAGTTCACGTATTCATTTAAAAAAAAAGAAAAAATGGAGGAAAAAAGCCCAAGCAATATTAACTACATTTTATTCTTGCAGATATACACAACACTGGGGCAAAGAGCCCACTAGATCTTAAAGTAAAAGAGTCTACACTTTGGTTCTAACAGAATGATTTATCTGGGAAAGATAAGAGAACAAAGCCAAAAGAAGTTAATTTCCTATATATTTCTGGAAAAGTATCACACTTTCCAGTGATCTACTTCCTCCCCCAACTTGTTGCCATTCATATGCCACTGCCTAAATATGAATTTTATTACACTATGATCTAATCTATTTTATAAGTCAGTAATGAAATGGATAACCCAATTATTTTTACAAAAATAGCACTTACAGAGTATCTTTTTACTTGCAAAGGGCTCTCGTGTGCATTAGCTCATTTGCTGCTCACAAAAAAATTCCTGTAAGAGGAAGTTGTTAATATTATCCACATATGACAGCTGAGGAGCTGCAATCCACAGAGTGTGGAGGACTTGCCCTGGCACCTTCCTTCAGCTGGGCTAGGTAATGGAGCCAGAGACTCAGGCAGACCCTCTGAATCCAAAGCAAGACCCTTTGGTGCTACTTCAGGATGGCTTCAGGAGGCACTGTGAACCTCTATTAAAATGCACTTGCCTCTCTCAGCACGTTTTGTTTAAGTAGTTATTCACATTATTATATTCCTTGAACTGACAGAAACTTGTGGGAAGGGGCAGTGGTCTGAAAGCATTCTAAATGAGGGTGAAACAATATGTTACTCTTCAGACTGCACTGTAAACTTCAAACCTGTATGCAAACTTTCTTCCACCATCTAGTATATGCTAAGCCCTAGAAATAAAAAGGACTATCACACGCTCAAGAGGAGAAGACAGATATGTAAGCAGTTAATTAAAGTAAGGAGATGAGTTCTATCTTCTGATCACTGGAATGCCCTACAGGTGCTCTTGCCATGGTCGTGGTGACCTCCAGGGAGTCAAATCCAGGGGTCACATCTGTGGCTTCACTGTGTTCTAACTCTAGGCAGCACAACCCCATGGATACTCCCTTCTATTGTCTCCTAGGATGCCCTCTTACCCCACCACTTCTCATTCTCTCACCCTGCAACATCCAAAGCTCCACCCTTGGCTCTCTTCTCCATCTACATTATTTTCCCCTGTCTCATAGCATGAAAATATAATTGACAAATTAGTAGCTCCCAAATTATCTATCTCCACCTCTGTTACGGACTGAATGACTGTGTCCCACCAAAATTCCTATGTGGACATCTAATCCCAATGTGATGGTATCTGGACATGGGGCCTTTGGGAGGGGATTAGGTCATGAGGGTAATCAGTGCCCTTCTAAAAAGAAGCCCAAGAGCTCCCTCTCCCTCATTCTGCCATGTGAGGATCCAAGGAGAAGTTGGCTGTCTACAGTGTGGAAGAGGACCTTACTGGAACCCAACCATGCTATTATTCTGATCTCAGACTTTAGAGATCAGAATATACACTGTGAGACATAAAACTCATTCTAGCTCCAGGCCCTTTGTACTTGCTGTTCCTTTTGCCTAGAAGCTTCTTCTCTCAGATCTCTGCTTGGCTGGCTCCTTCTTACCTTTCAGATCTTAACTCAAATGGCATCTCTCTGAATCTGAAGTGTCCCGCCATTCTCCCCTACTCTACACAACACACTCTCTATCACACAGTCTGGTTGATCCTACTGCAACTTAGAACAATCTAAAATATTGTTTGTTTACTTGTTTGTTTCTCTTTTGTACTCTCTGGAATGTAGACTCCTTGAAAATAAGGACCTGTCTTGTTTACTCTTCTATCCCCGATATCTAGAACACTTTCTAGCATACAGTGGGCCATCAGTAAGATTTGTTGAGTAAATGAACCAAGTATTATAATGGAGAAAATGAATAAACTGCCAGGAAAACAGAGAGAAGGAATTTCTTACTTCTGCCTAAATGTGTCAGAGAAGGCTTCCCTGAAAAGGAGAAAATCAAGTCATCTTTTGAAATGAGCAAAAGTTTACCAGGCAGGTGAGTAAGGGAAAGAAAATTGTGAACAGAGAAAATACTATGATCAAAAGTCCAGCCTGCTATGGTGAGAAGCCACAAGGAGAGATGGTCTTCTGGATCCTTTGGAGAAGAGTAGGAGTCAAGATACTTAGGGAGCTTAATGGTGAAACAGAAGGGAGCCTCTGAAGGACTTTAAGCAAAGTAGTTATATAATTGGATTGCATTTGATAAAAATCAACCTGGCATTAGCATGGGGGATAAATGAGGGTAGATCAAGCTAGAGCTGAGTAGACAGAAGACAGCTAAGGACAAAGCCCCAGGACAGTATAATATAGACAATGAGGATCCAGAAAATGAGATTGAGAATGTCTGGCCTATCAAATAAATGAAAACCGGACAAGTGGGGGGTATGATGGAAGCCTAGAATAAGGTGTTTCAAAAGAAGAATCTAGTTAGATACATTATGACCCAGGAACTATACTTCTAGGTATCACCAAACAGAAACTCACATACAAGGAGGTATCTATAAGAATGCTCCTAGGAGGACTAGTACTTACACTGAAAAGTAAAAATAATTGAAGTGTCAAGGCACCTGGGTAGCTCAGTCCGTTAAGTGTCCAACTCTTGATTTCAGCCCAGGTCATGATCTCAGGGTCATGGGATCAAGCCCTGCATCAGGCTCCATGCTCAGTAGGGAGTCTACTTCTCTCTCTCTCTCTTTCTCCCTCTCCCTCTGCCCCTCCCCCTCAAACTCTCTCTGTCTCTAAAATAAACAAATAAATCTTTAAAAAATAAAAAATAACTGAAGTATCCACTATAGGATAACGCATAAATTATAGTCTATTCATACAATGGAACACTATACAGTAGTGAAAATAAACATTCCAGGGCCAGGCATGGCAACATTAATGATTCTCCTAACAAAATGCTAAATGAAAAGAACAAGTTGCAAAAAAAGATATGTGAGAATAATTTTTTTAATATGGGACTTAAAAACATGAAAACCACCACATATTACATAAGAAAACACATATGTAGCAAAAGTGCAAAAGAAGTAGCGGAACAATAAATATCAATTCGGTATAGTAGCTACATCTAGGAGTACAGGAAAGGATACAATTGGGAAGGGATGCTTGGGGGCTTCAGTTGAATGAACAGTTTTCACTCTTTCAGCTAGATGGCAATATATATGTTCACTATATTATTTCTGTACTTTTTTATGTCTGAAGTATTTAATAATAATTTAAAACAACACTAACAAAAAAAAAGGAGTTGTTCACCAGGTCGAATGCTACTGAGGGGTTAGTAACATCGGGACAGAGAAGTAATGCTTGGATTTAAAATGAGAGGTCAAGAATAACTTAGAACCATTAGAGTATTAGGGATTAAAAAGTCACACAGAATGGCTTGGGGAGACAATGGGAGATGTCAAAGTAGAAAAAACAGGTATAGGCAACTATTTACTTATTTATTTATTTATTTGTTTTTTAGAAGAGTTCTGTGACAGGGAGCAGAGAGATAGGGTTGAGAGTTAGAGGGGGAAATGGGTAAATGGAAGATTGGTCTTAAAGATGGGTTTTACTTAGGCTCATTTGCATGACAACAGAAGAAGTCAGTAGGAACCAAAGAACAGATGGTGCAGGCACTAAAGCATGTCCGTGAAAAGGCAGAAGATCAGGTACATAGTACTGCAGGAAGGGTCAACTTTAGATAGTATCAAGTATTTTATTTCCAAAGGAGTATTCACAGTTTTCAAGCCAATATTACATCTATAACATAATGATAATAATGGCAACTAACAATCTTTGAGCACTTATATGACAGGCAGTGTTCTAAATACTTCGTAAATACTATCTCGTGCAATCTTCATGAAATCTCTATCAGGTAGGTAAAATTATTATCCCCACTTTACATATGAGGAAACTAAACTCGGAGAGTTAAAAACTCGCCCAAGAGTTTCCAGCAAGCTCGGCAGCAGGTGCCTGGGTTTGTGTGTCCCCATCTGCCCTCTACAAACAATGCAGGATAGTAAGAAAAACAAATAAAATACAGAGAAGCCATGCCCTCCACAGAACCAGAAGCCACAGAATGCCCAGACTTCAAAATAATTGTAAGTAAAAAAGAGAAAAACATCAAATCCCAGTGAGCAATCGCTTATGCTCCTGCCACAAGCATTCACAGCAAGCGAGAGCAGTCTGACCAAAACTTCAGGAAAGAGAGAAGGGAGCTAGCAGCAGGCCTAGAATTGCTTTCAAGCCACTACTAGGAAAAATAAACCCACCCTGTCTGTAAATACTAAACCATGATCTGGTGGAGCAGAGCACTGACTGCTGGACAGGGGCTTAAATGTACACATGACCTAAAGTGGCAAAGTGGCTTCTGGAGGAGAAAGAGAAAAAAAGAAGGAAGAGGCCCCTTTTGGCAACTGGGAGGTGAAGGGGGGTAAAAAGCAAAACAGGAAAAGCTAGCATCCTACAAAACAAAAAAGAGCAAAAAAACAAAAACAAAAACTGGAGGACATACAAACCCTCCCCCGACCACCACAAAACCAAAAAACAAAACAAAACAAAAAATTATTGAACAAGTGAACTTTACTACAGTTATAAAAGAGATTGCCATTGAATTAAGACTCTCATAAACCACCCAAAATCCACATAATGAACAGATGAAAACTAATCAATTCTATACAAAATTATTACCAAAAAAATCAACATATCTCAGCAAGTGAAACCTACCCCCAAAAAACACATGAAACAGAAGAAAACTATTAAGACAACATTCCAAATTGAATTAAATATATTCAAACAAGAATTTGGGAATATGAAAAATCACCTTCAATCAGGAATCCAAAATGTACAAAGAAAAATGGCCAAAGTGGTAAGAATTTTTTTTGTTAAAAAAAAGGGTAATTAAACTCAGGAAAGAAAAAAGAGAATTATACTAAAAATGAGAAGTAAATACATGCCAAAGGAGAATAGATGCAAATGAAAATGTAGTAAGAAGTACTGAAGAAAGACAGAAAAGCAATCACGAAAATAAAACAATATAAAGAAAAAAATTTAAAGGGTCATAGAGGAAGCAATGGAAACAGGAAACAGGTAAAGAAGAAATACTTTATGTCAAACCAGAGTCCCTGAAGACAAAAAAAAAAAAAAAAACAAGCAAACAGAACTAATATTTGAAACTATAACCCAAGAAAATTGTCCAAAAGTAAGTGAAGACCTGAATCTACATATTGAAAAGGCATACCAGGTATCTGGGAAAATTAATACGAACAATCAGATCTGAAGTATATCTTTAAAAAGGTATGACACTTCAAGCTCTCCAGGCAAAAAGATCAAATAACGTACAAATGTATAAGAATTAGAATGGCATCCATAATATGTAAAACAAGGCAGTAGTTGAGAAGTATTTTTTTTAAACTTTAACGGAAGTGTGAACTAAGGATTTTATGTATTGCCAACTATCCCTGTATCAAGGGTCAAGACTATAGAAAAGCATTTTAAAAATAAACAACCCTAGGAATTCAGTACTCAGAAGTCCTGCTTGAGGAATCTTTTGGAGCTTCATCCAACCAAGAAATGACTGGGAAAACTTCAGCAAAAAGGCTGATGGTGAGTATTTTTATAGATATAATTGTAGATCAAAGACTAAATTAAAGGTGGAGATAAGGGTGAAAGATTAATGTTCAAATAATACATGTTATGACACACTGGAAATAATGCAACAAAAAAAGAGACAGAAAAAGGAAGAAGAAGGTAGAATAAGTTCACTGAATCTGCAATAGGCAATTTAGCTGGGATACCATTAAAAACTGACAAACCCAGATAGTAACACATTAAATAACTGAACAGGTTAGTAAAATCATTTAAAAATGTATAAAGGATGCCTGGGTGGCTCAGTTGTTTAAGTGTCTGACACTTGATTTCAGCTCAGGTCATGATCTTGGGGTCATGGGATCAAATCCCTCGTCAGGCTCTGCACTGAGTATGGAGCCTGCTTAAGAGTCTCTCTCCTCCCTCCTCCCTCTGCTCCTCTCCACTCTCACACACTCGCTCTCTCTCAAAAAAAATAAAAATAGATGAATAATAGGGTAATTAGAATGGACTACAAGCGATGGTAGGGTGTGGCACTTTTCTACAAATACTTTTTTGTATAGTTCTAACTTTTATAACTATTTTAACATTTCACAAACTTAGAAAAAGAATCAAAGTCAACAAGGATTGGGAAGGACCCAAAATGAAATACAAATAGAAACAAACAAACCTAACTATATAGAAAAATGAATAATATAACCATACTGAATGGGGAGGAGGGGAAAAAAACTATTGGTCTTGAAGTACCTCCCCCATGATACTCATTATAAACACAAAAAGAAAAATAGTAACTTGACAAAACAAGAACCTTAGCAGGTAGCAACTCTGTAACCTAAGTAACTTTGTAAAACAGTATTTTGACTATATATCATGCTAAAGACAAAAAGAACAATACACAAATGCTATCCCCTGGTTAGTAGGTTTGCTTTTCATGGGGATATAACTTATCAAACTCCAAACTATATATACTGAGAGAGAAAGAGAAGGGGTGTGTGTGTGTGTGTGTGTGTGTGTGTCTCTGTGTGTGTGTGTCTGTGTGTGTGTGTGTGTGTGTGTGTTGCGGTTAATGAAAGCCTAGGTTTTTCCCTACCAAAGAAAGAAAAGATGGAAGGTTAGGATGAACACTGTCGTGTTGAATTAAAATTGGAAGTACCAGTCTGAACTCAGTTTTCAACATACGTGCATGTAGATAAATATAAATGTGTGTATACATAGATAAATATTACTAGCTCTACCACTGAGAAGATCTAGAAACAATAACATCCCAGTACCAAAAAGCGTACCCTGTACTCAGATTTTAGATACCATTCTCCAATAAAAGAAACCTGGCTCCTTGAAGAAACGGCTGGCCTGGGGAAAATACAAGAAAATCCTGGAATCTTTTGTATTCAGGAATTAAGGAAGTATGACAAAAATTACAGGGACCTGTCAAAAGGACACAAGCACCAACCAGAAGGGGCTCACACTGGTCAAATCTGGAAAAAAATAAACATCAGGATAAACAATGATAGTAATAGATTATATCCCAGAATAAAACAAGAATCCATAATCCATGGTGATTGAATGAATGATGAATGAATGAAAGCAGAAAGTTCTTCCTTAAAGTAAAATTCCAACCAATAAATGTAGAAAGAATAATTAAAACAGAAAAATCACCATTTGGCGACACCATAGTAATAATCACTGTAGGGAAGAATCATCAATGAATGCTAAAATTACTGAATGAAAACACCATAAGAAATAAAATATTTACGGGCGCCTGGGTGGCTCAGTCGGTTGAGCGACTGCCTTCGGCTCAGGTCATGATCCCAGGGTCCTGGGATCGAGTCCCACATCGGGCTCCCTGCTCTGCGGGGAGCCTGCTTCTCCCTCTCCCACTCCCCCTGCTTGTGTTCCCTCTCTCGCTGTGTCTCTCTCTGTCAAATAAATAAAATCTTTAAAAAAAATAAAAAATTAAAAAAAAATTAAAAAAAGAAAAAAAGAAATAAAATATTTACATAGTCTCAAAGTATCTCCCCACATGATACTTACTAAACACAAGAAGAAAAACAGTAACTTTACAAAGAAGAACGCTGGCAGACACCATCTTAACCAGTGACCAAAGTAATAGATAGTACCAGTGATGCAAAATATTCACATCCTTCCTAATATGATGCACTGGGAAAGACACAACATCACTTCTGTGGTATTCTTGCCAAAAAAACAAACAAACAAACAAACAAAACACATAACCTGAATTCAATCATGAGAAAACATCAATCAAACCCAAATTGGGATATTCTACAAAACAACTCTTCAAAAATTGCAAGACTGTAAAAAAAAACAAACTGAGGGTTCTAGAGGGGAGTGGGAGAGGGGGATGGGTTAGCCTGGTGATGGGTATTAAAGAGGGCACGTTCTGCATGGAGCACTGGGTGTTATACACAAACAATGAATCATGGAACACTACATCAAAAACTAATGATGTAATGTATGGTGATTAACATAACAATAAAAAATTTTTAAAAAAGAAGAGGGGGAAAAAAAAAAGCAAAGAAAAACTAAACCTGTCCAAATTAAAGGAGACAAAACAGCCACATGCGAAATTTCATCATGGATCAGATCCAGGAACCAGAAAAAAGGACACCATTAGATAATTGATGAAATGTAGTCTGTAGATTAGATAATATTATTGTTATCAGGGTTAATTTCCTGATTTTGATAACCCTAGGGCAGTTACGTAAATATTAACATTTCAGGAATCTGAAATGCAGGTACATGCAGGAATTTTTTGTAATGCTTTTGGAACTGGTTTGTAAGTGAGTTATTCAAACTGAAAAGTTAATAAAATAAAATAAAACTTGCCCAAAGCCACAAGTAAATGGCAGAGCTGGGGACAATCTCATTCCAGAGCCCATGCCACCATGTTCCACTGCACCCTAGGAAAACCCAACAGTAGTAGAGACCATCTCAGATACCAGGAACTGTTCTAAATGTCTTATTCACACTAGTGAGCAGGTATCATTAGTATCATCATCAAATTCCTCTTCATGAGACACAGAGAAGTTAGGAAATATTTCTTCCAATGACCTACATCTAGTAAGTAGTAAGACTACAATGTGAAGACTAGCCTGACCCCAAAGTCCATGATTTCATAGCCTATAAAACAGATGCTAGCAAAGGGAATAATAAGAAACAAAAAACCCTTAAAAATTAAGGACATAAATGTCAAAATTTTTAAAAAATCAATATAGGGTTAGAATTCAAGAATACCACTCAGGAACAAATAATACATTATATGTTTAAAAAAAAAAAGAAAGAAGATAATAGGAAGGGAAAAATGAAGGGGGGGGGAATCAGAGGGGAGACGAACCACGAGAGACTATGGACTCTGAGAAACAAACTGAGGTTTCTAGAGGGGAGGGGAGTGGGGGGATGGGTTAGCCTGGTGATGGGTATTAAGGAGGGCACGCTCTGCATGGAGCACTGGGTGTTATACGCAAACAATGAATCATGGAACACTACATCAAAAACTAATGATGTAATGTATGGTGATTAACATAACATAATAAAATTTAAAAAAAAAAGAACACCTCTCAGGAATAAAGGAATGATAAAAGAGAGAAGAGATAAGCAATATAAAGAATCAAGCCAGCTAGTCCAGGCTAGCACTAATAGAATTACCAGGAAAAAAGACAGAGAAAATACAGAGAAGAATATTATCAAGGAAACAGTATCAAAGAAAACTCCCCAGAGCTCAAGAGAAACAGGAATATTCAAACTGAAAGGAATTACCAGTGCTGACCAAGACAAATGAAAGAAAGATGCACAACTAAACACAGCTATCATTGTAAAATTTCAGATACCAAGGATCAAAAGGAGAGCCTAAGAGCTTCCAGGAGGAAAAAAGCCCAAAATTAAAGTAGGTCAGCCACAAAAGAATAAGAATCAGAGTAAGATTTCTCTTTAGCAATACTAGATAAAAAAAAAAAAAAAAAAAACAAGCAAACACACACATGCACACACAATTAAGTAAGCCTTTAATATTCTTAGGAAAAGTAATTTTCAACCAGAAAATGAATGGTCACATATGAAGACATAATACACACATTTTTAGACATACGAGGGCTCAGAAAAATTTATTTCTTATTACTCTCTCACTTATTTTAAAGACAGAGATGTGGGGTGCCTGGGTGGCTCAGTTGGTTAAGCGACTGCCTTCGGCTCAGGTCATGATCCTGGAGTCCCTGGATCGAGTCCCACATCGGGCTCCCTGCTTGGCAAGGAGTCTGCTTCTCCCTCTGACCCTCCCCCCTCTCATGCTCTCTCTCTCTATCTCATTCTCTCTCTCAAATAAATAAATAAAATCTTTAAAAAAAAAAAAAAGACAGAGATGTGTTGTAACATACATTTATATTTAAAATTCTTCTTCCTTCGGGGAGCCTGCGTGGCTCAGTCGTTAAGGATCCCAGAGTCCTGGGATCAAGCCCCACATTGGCTCCCTGCTCGGCGGGAAGCCTGCTTCTCCTTCTCCCACTCCCCCTGCTTGTGTTCCCTCTCTTGCTGTATCTCTCTAGGTCAAATAAATAAATAAAATCTTTTAAAAAAATAAAATAAAATAAAATAAAATTCTTCTTCCTTCAAGTAATGTGAAGATGTACTCCAACAAAACAAGATTGAAAAATAAAAAGAAAGCATGCATATTTAGAAAATTATAGCCCAAGCCAGAGGGCAATGAAGAGAAATCCAAATTTGACAGCTGTGTAGCAAACCCAGGTGGCAATCAGTTGCAAATGGAACAGGAAGTTGGGGGGATCTAGGATAAAGCAGGGATTCCACACAATGGAAAGTGTAAGAGTTTGGAGGGGGGAATGAGGTTATGATAAAGATACATTATGAGAGAAAAAGAAGGAAAAAGAAGAAAAGCAATTAAAAACTCTAGGATATACAATAAGCTACACAATGAAGTCATGATCCAGTTACGAAACAACTAGCCCAAATTAGAACAGGAAATCAGTGGGTTTAATGAAGATAAATGAAATGGATTTTAAGCAATAAAAAGAAAGATTAAGAAGCTAGTAGTTGTTTCTTATAAATGCATAAGATTCTTCTCCCTGTTTTTTTGTTTGTTTTTTTTAAAGATTTTATTTATTTATTTGAGACAGAGAGAATGAGAGAGAGAGAGCACATGAGAGGGGGGAGGGTCAGAGGGAGAAGCAGGCTCCCTGCCGAGCAGGGAGCCCGATGCGGGACTTGATCCAGGGACTCCAGGATCATGACCTGAGCCGAAAGCAGTTGCTTAACCAACTGAGCCACCCAGGCGCCCTTTCTCCCTGTTTTTTAAACTGTCAGAAACTCAAGGAAAAACAAAAGGTTATTTCTAAGTTACAATCCACATATGAAACAAACTAAAAAGGGCATGATTTTGAGCAATTGGTGGCATTCAAGAAAGGGTCATCCTGGGGCACCCGGGTGGCTCAGATGGTTAAGCGTCTGCCTTCAGCTCAGGTCATGATCCCAGGGTCCTGGGATTGAGCCCTAATGGAGCCCTGCATGGAGCCCCACATCGGGCTTCCTACTCGGCGGGGAGCCTGTTTCTCCCTCTCCTTCTACTGCTCCCCCTGCTTGTGCTCTTTCACTCTCTCTGTCAAATAAATAAATAAAATCTTTTTTTAAAAAAAAAGGGTCATCCTGGGGCTCCTGGGTGGCTCAGTCGTAAAGCACCTGCCTTCAGCTCAGGTCATGATCCCAGGGTCCTAGGATGGAGCCCCACATCGGGCTCCTTGCTTGGTGGGAAGCCTGCTTCTCCCTCTCCCACTCCCCCTGCTTGTGTTCCCTCTCTGTGTGTCTCTCTCTGTCAAATAAATAAAATCTTTAAAAAAAAAAAAAGGGGGTCATCCATTTGAACATCCCTCTTGAGTAGCATGGGATCATGACATTGGAAACACAGAGAAGAAAACAGCTCTTCAGTGAACAATATTTCCCCACCTATAGCAATGCAAATGCTGAAAGTCAATTTCCAACCATTAGAATCAACCTACAAATAGAGCATGGAAAACCTAATTTGACTATTGAGTAAACAAAAATGTGATCAACCTTAACAGTGTCAAAGGAAAACTATAGCCAAAGCAAGATGAGAGGTGGAAGGGAGAATGGAGAAGAAAAGGTGGGGATGGAAGAGGAAGGGAGCACAGGTGATTACTGCTTTTCATTATACGCCCTTTGTTCCATAGGCACTGGTTTTTTTTTTTAAGATTTTATTTATTTATTTATTTGACAGAGAGAGACAGAGTGAGAGAGGGAACACAAGCAGGGGGAGTGGGAGAGGGAGAAGCAGGCTTCCCGCAGAGCAGGGAGCCTGATGTGGGGCTCCATCCCAGGACCCTGGGATCATGACCTGAGCCGAAGGCAGATGCTTAACAACTGAGCCACCCAGGCGCCCCCATAGGCATTGTTCTGAGTTAAAATTTCTTTAAATGTTTTGAGGAAGCTGCTACCAGTGGCAAATGCTACAAAAGGTCAAGTGAGAAAGAGCTAGAGTTGGCCTGTAAGGTCATAGGAGACCATGGAGAGGACCCTCCCAGTAGAATATTGGAATGAAACCAGAATGCAGTGGTGGGCTGGGGAATGGATGGGAAATGAAGACCAGGAGAGGACAATTATACTTGTCAGAACTCTAAGGAGAGGAGAAAAGTTGCCAACGAGAGGGATTAAAAGCAAAGGGAAGGCGGCTGTTGCTATTTTTATTTACACAGAAAAACTTGAGCAGGTTAATTTGATTGAGGTAAAGAAGTGATGACAGGTGATGAAATCCACACTCAGGGTGAGGAATCAGCCTGTCAGAAGAAGAGATATGTACTCTTTGGAACTAAGAAGAAACGAGGTAGGGGCACTGGGATGGGGAGGCAGAGAGCTGCCGAGATGCAGCTACCAGCAGCGTCATGGAGAACTTCTGCTCCCTAATGAAGTGCATTTGACTATTCTCAGTCCATTGCAAGTTCATCTGGAAAACAACCAGGTGCGAGAATTTTGAAAACATAAAATTAGCTGAGATTAGAGCTGTTGATCATGCCATCCAAATCTGAGTGACCAATGTTAAAATATAAGTGCTAAAATCAGTATTCTAAATTTTGGGATAACATCAATTGCATTCTCTGCATGATGAATTAAGATCACTACAATCAGCATCATAACTCTAGAACTACTTTTTTTTTTAACCTGCATTCTGTCTCTCTTTCAAATTAATCTAATTAATACGGTACATTGCTATTTGGCTGCTAAGTATTACAAACAGAAATCTATGTTTATGACAAACTTTAGAAATGTACTTTAAATAACTGAGTAGTTATTTTTCAAATGGACACACAAATTAGCAGATACATGGGTTGACGTTATTTTACACTGTGGATGCCCTAGCAAAATTTATCCATTTTTGTTTTTTGCTTGTTTTATTTCTGTTAATGACCTTCCATCCGAAGTAGTTCTTCCTCTGGGCATGTATGCTGCTAAAACAGTGTTGTGTTACTGCATGCCAGGCTTGCTGCCCTAAGTAACCTGAAGCCTGTGGACAGATTTTAATAAAATGAAGACATGATTTTTTCTTCCAAAGGTTTTATTTTAAGATATAACTAAAGCCATAATTTTGAGACTGTAAAAATAAGTAATCTCATTAAAAACAAAACAACAATTCAGGGTGACAAGTCCTGGGAATAAAACTAAATCTGTGGTGACCACAGATATACATGGGTCATTACTAAGGCAGCCCCAACTTAGGAACAGCAGGACATCAGAGAAAGAAGGTAGTAAGTTTAAAGGGAAGCATTTATTGAGCAGCTTCCAATGTGTGTCCTGGATTTCTGGAATATGATACAGTTAGACTCCAGTATAACACTGCTCACATCAGACTGAAGGTTGTTTACAATACCATGGGCAATTTGAAACTTTGCGATTTCAACAACGGTACCAACTCACTCAACCGTTCGGAGAAATGTAATCAACAGTGATTTATCACTTCACACAAATGTGTTTCTAGCTTATAAACAGGCTACCACTGACCCCCTTTATCTCACACATAACTGAAATAGTGAATTTGTGGTCTTGGTACTCTGTATTAAAAATTATAAAGCAGGTTTTCAGAAATAAAACTTTCCATCATCTCATCTACCACTTTGTTGTATTAGTCTACTTAGAATCATTGCCAATCTACCTATTCCTGGCTCTTGGTAAGCCTTACTCGCTGGTCCTACCCTTGTCTTCAGTAGCCTTTTTTAATCACTGTCTATTTATATACCATGAATGGTGCCTTTGCCGCATCTTTCGGGCTGATATTTCTATGTTTCCCTTATGGTGGTTTCACCCACCTCTAAGTTATGTTCATGCTCTGATTGTTTATTATTCTGATCTGCTCTTTGATCCACACTCTCTCATCTTGACCATATCTTTCTTGAAATCCAGATTTTACCTCTAACGTTAACTTTCTTCTATACTATCCCAGTGAAATTGCTCCATACTTTTTTTTTTTTTAAAGATTCTACTTATTTGACAGAGAGAGACACAGCGAGAGAGGGAACACAAGCAGGGGGAGTGGGAGAGGGAGAAGCAGGCTTCCCACCAAGCAAGGAGCCCGATGCAGGGCTCGATCCCAGGACCCTGGGATCATGACCTGAGCCGAAGGCAGACGCTTAACGACAGAGCCACCCAGGTGCCCCTCCATACTTTCATATACTAACTGCTTTGGCTTGTTTCTCTGTAAAGAAAAAAAAAAAAAAAAAACTCCCTCTTCAAGAATAACATTGATTTCATTCAAATCTTTGCTTCTAAGCTCTTAGAAACAAGCTCTTAGAAAAAAAAACCCAAACTTTTAATTTTCCATTAGGTTCTACTTTCTTAATACCCACTAACTTCTTCTTTACTCTATCTTTACCCTAGTTTTTGGCTGCTTAAATTATCCACTATGACAGGCTGTCCTTCTCCTCCAACTTTTCCACTTAAAAATTCTGATTATTGGGGCTCCTGGTTGGCTCAGTCGTTAAGCGACTGCCTTTGGCTCAGGTCATGATCCCAGGGTTCTGCGATTGAGCCCCACATCAGGCTCCCTGCTCGGCGGGAAGCCTGCTTCTCCCTCTCCCACTCCCCCTGCTTGTGTTCCCTCTCTCGCTGTGTCTCTCTCTGTCAAATAAATAAAAAATCTTAAAAAAAAAAAAATTCTGATTATTGAGACATTTACCTAAATTTCACTTCCCTATTCTCATAT